>NC_042969.1:91444521-91488822 GCF_901001165.1 Salmo trutta | reverse complement strand
GTGTCACGAAAATGAAAAAAAGAAATCTGCAATTTTTGTGAAAATGGTTCAAAAATGTTTTTTTTTTAGGCCTGTCCAGAATGTCGCTAGTTCAGCATGACAAGAGTCACTTTTTGTCTGTCTTGAAAATGAAAAAAATAAAATCTGCGCTTTTTGTGAAAATGGTTTTAAAATGGTTTTTTAGGCCTGTCCAGAATGTCGCTAGTTCGGCATGATCGGAGTCATCGTTTTTGGTGACAAATAGAAATCTGCAATTTTTTGTGAAAATGGTTTTAAAATTTTATTTTTTTTGGCCTGTCCAAAATGTCGCTAGTTCGGCATGATCGGAGTCATCGTTTTTGGTGACAATAATAGAAATTGGAAATTTTTTGTGAAAATGGTTTTAAAATATATTTTTTAGGCCTGTCCAGAATGTCGCTAGTTCGGCATGATCGGAGTCATCGTGTTTGGTGACAAAATAGAAATCTGCAATTTTTTGTGAAAATGGTTTTAAAATGTTTTTTTTTAGGCCTGTCCAGAATGTAGCTAGTTCGGCATGATCGGAGTCATCGTTTTTGGTGACAAAAATAGAAATCTGCAATTTTTTGTGAAAATGGTTTTAAAATGTTTTTTTAGGCCTGTCCAGAATGACGATAGTTCGGCATGACCGGGGTCACTGTTTTTTTGTCAAAAAAAGAAAAAAAAATCTGAGCTTTTTTTGTGAAAATGGTTCTAAAATGTTTTTTTTTAGGCCTGTCCAAAATGTCGCTAGTTCGGCATGATCGCAGTCATCGTTTTTGGTGACAAAATTAGAAATCTGCAATTTTGTGAGAAAGTGGTTTTAAAATGTTTTTTTTAGGCCTGTCCAGAACGTCGCTTTTTCGGTATTATCGGAGTCATCGTTTTTAGGGACAAAATGGTTTTAAAATGTTTTTTTTAGGCCTGTCCAGAATGTCGCTAGTTCGGCATGACTGGGGTCACTGTTTTTGTGTCACGAAAATGCCCCCCAAAAAATCTGCAATTTTTTGTGAAAATGTATTTAAAATGTTTTTTTAGGCCTGTCCAGAATGTCGATAGTTCGGCATGACCGGGTTCACTGTTTTTGTGTCAAAAGATGAAAAAAAAAATCTGAGCTTTTTTTGTGAAAATGGTTCTAAAATGTTTTTTTTAGGCCTGTCCAAAATGTCGCTAGTTCGGCATGACCGGAGTCATCGTTTTTGGTGACAAAAATAAAAATCTGCAATTTTTTGTGAAAATGGTTTTAAAATGTTTTTTTAGGCCTGTCCAGAATGTCGCTAGTTCGGCATGACCGGGGTCACTGTTTTTGTGTCACGAAAATGTCCCCAAAAAAATCAGCAATTTTTTGTGAAAATGTATTTAAAATGTTTTTTTAGGCCTGTCCAGAATGTCGACAGTTCGGCATGACCGGGGTCACTGTTTTTGTGTCAAAAGATGAAAAAAAAAATCTGAGCTTTTTTTGTGAAAATGGTTCTAAAATGTTTTTTTTAGGCCTGTCCAAAATGTCGCTAGTTCGGCATGACCGGAGTCATCGTTTTTGGTGACAAAAATAAAAATCTGCAATTTTTTGTGAAAATGGTTTTAAAATGTTTTTTTAGGCCTGTCCAGAATGTCGCTAGTTCGGCATGACCGGGGTCACTGTTTTTGTGTCACGAAAATGTCCCCAAAAAAATCAGCAATTTTTTGTGAAAATGTATTTAAAATGTTTTTTTAGGCCTGTCCAGAATGTCGACAGTTCGGCATGACCGGGGTCACTGTTTTTGTGTCAAAAGATGAAAAAAAAATCTGAGCTTTTTTTGTGAAAATGGTTCTAAAATGTTTTTTTTAGGCCTGTCCAAAATGTCGCTAGTTCGGCATGACCGGAGTCATCGTTTTTGGTGACAAAAATAAAAATCTGCAATTTTTTGTGAAAATGGTTTTAAAATGTTTTTTTAGGCCTGTCCAGAATGTCGCTAGTTCGGCATGATCGGAGTCATCGTTTTAGGGACAAAATAGAAATCTGCAATTTTTTGTGAAAATGGTTTTAAAATGTTTTTCTAGGCCTGTCCAGAATGTCGCTAGTTCGGCATGACCGGAGTCACTGTTTTTGTGTCAAGAAAATGAAAAAAATAAAATCTGCGCTTTTTTGTGAAAATGGTTCTAAAATGGGTTTTTTAGGCCTGTCCAGAATGTCGCTTTTCCGGCATGATCGGAGTCATCATTTTTAGGGACCAAATAGAAATCTGCAATTTTTTGTGAAAATGGTTTTACATTTTTTTTTTATGCCTGTCCAGAATGTCGCTAGTTCGGCATGACCGGGGTCACTGTTTTTGTGTCACGAAAATGAAAAAAAAATATCTGCAATTTTTTGTGAAAATGGTTCAAAAATGTTTAGGCCTGTCCAGAATGTCGCTAGTTCAGCATGACAAGAGTCACTTTTTGTCTGTCTTGAAAATGAAAAAAATAAAATCTGCGCTTTTTGTGAAAATGGTTTTAAAATGGTTTTTTAGGCCTGTCCAGAATGTCGCTAGTTCGGCATGATCGGAGTCATCGTGTTTGGTGACAAAATAGAAATCTGCAATTTTTTGTGAAAATGGTTTTAAAATGTTTTTTTTTAGGCCTGTCCCGAATGTCGCTAGTTCGGCATGATCGGAGTCATCGTTTTTGGTGACAATAATAGAAATTGGAAATTTTTTGTGAAAATGGTTTTAAAATATATTTTTTAGGCCTGTCCAGAATGTCGCTAGTTCGGCATGATCGGAGTCATCGTGTTTGGTGACAAAAATAGAAATCTGCAATTTTTTGTGAAAATGGTTTTAAAATGTTTTTTTTTAGGCCTGTCCAGAATGTAGCTAGTTCGGCAAGATCGGAGTCATCGTGTTTGGTGACAAAAATAGAAATCTGCAATTTTTTGTGAAAATGGTTTTAAAATGTTTTTTTAGGCCTGTCCAGAATGTTGATAGTTCGGCATGACCGGGGTCACTGTTTTTTTGTCAAAAAATGAAAAAAAAAATCTGAGCTTTTTTTGTGAAAATGGTTCTAAAATGTTTTTTTTAGGCCTGTCCAAAATGTCGCTAGTTCGGCATGACTGGAGTCATCGTTTTTGGTGACAAAATTAGAAATCTGCAATTTTGTGAGAAAGTGGTTTTAAAATGTTTTTTTTAGGCCTGTCCAGAACGTCGCTTTTTCGGTATTATCGGAGTCATCGTTTTTAGGGACAAAATGGTTTTAAAATGTTTTTTTTAGGCCTGTCCAGAATGTCGCTAGTTCGGCATGACTGGGGTCACTGTTTTTGTGTCACGAAAATGCCCCCCAAAAAATCTGCAATTTTTTGTGAAAATGTATTTAAAATGTTTTTTTAGGCCTGTCCAGAATGTCGACAGTTCGGCATGACCGGGTTCACTGTTTTTGTGTCAAAAGATGAAAAAAAAAATCTGAGCTTTTTTTGTGAAAATGGTTCTAAAATGTTTTTTTTAGGCCTGTCCAAAATGTCGCTAGTTCGGCATGACCGGAGTCATCGTTTTTGGTGACAAAAATAAAAATCTGCAATTTTTTGTGAAAATGGTTTTAAAATGTTTTTTTAGGCCTGTCCAGAATGTCGCTAGTTCGGCATGATCGGAGTCATCGTTTTAGGGACAAAATAGAAATCTGCAATTTTTTGTGAAAATGGTTTTAAAATGTTTTTTTTTAGGCCTGTCCAGAATGTAGCTAGTTCGGCAAGATCGGAGTCATCGTTTTTGGTGACAATAATAGAAATTGGAAATTTTTTGTGAAAATAGTTTTAAAATATATTTTTTAGGCCTGTCCAGAATGTCGCTAGTTCGGCATGATCGGAGTCATCGTGTTTGGTGACAAAAATAGAAATCTGCAATTTTTTGTGAAAATGGTTTTAAAATGTTTTTTTTTAGGCCTGTCCAGAATGTAGCTAGTTCGGCAAGATCGGAGTCATCGTGTTTGGTGACAAAAATAGAAATCTGCAATTTTTTGTGAAAATGGTTTTAAAATGTTTTTTTAGGCCTGTCCAGAATGTTGATAGTTCGGCATGACCGGGGTCACTGTTTTTTTGTCAAAAGATGAAAAAAAAAATCTGAGCTTTTTTTGTGAAAATGGTTCTAAAATGTTTTTTTTAGGCCTGTCCAAAATGTCGCTAGTTCGGCATGACTGGAGTCATCGTTTTTGGTGACAAAATTAGAAATCTGCAATTTTGTGAGAAAGTGGTTTTAAAATGTTTTTTTAGGCCTGTCCAGAACGTCGCTTTTTCGGTATTATCGGAGTCATCGTTTTTAGGGACAAAATGGTTTTAAAATGTTTTTTTTAGGCCTGTCCAGAATGTCGCTAGTTCGGCATGACTGGGGTCACTGTTTTTGTGTCACGAAAATGCCCCCCAAAAAATCTGCAATTTTTTGTGAAAATGTATTTAAAATGTTTTTTTAGGCCTGTCCAGAATGTCGACAGTTCGGCATGACCGGGTTCACTGTTTTTGTGTCAAAAAATGAAAAAAAAAATCTGAGCTTTTTTTGTGAAAATGGTTCTAAAATGTTTTTTTAGGCCTGTCCAAAATGTCGCTAGTTCGGCATGACCGGAGTCATCGTTTTTGGTGACAAAAATAAAAATCTGCAATTTTTTGTGAAAATGGTTTTAACCTCTTTGGTATAGGGGGCAGTATTGAGAATTTTGGAAAAAATATGTTCCCATTTTTAACTGCCTCCTACACCAACTCAGAAGCTAGAATATGCATATTATTGTTCAGGTTTGGATAGAAAACACTCTGAATTTTCTAAAACTGTTTGAATGGTGTCTGTGAGTATAACAGAACTCCTATGGCAGGCAAAAACCTGACAAGGCTTCAAGCAGGAAGTACCCTGTCTGACAAGGAGTCGTGCGTCTTACCTCTTTTTATTGAAAAGTAAGGATCTTAGCTGTAACGTGACAATTCCCAGGGCTCCAATAGGCTCTCAGAGCCCGCGAAATAACTGAAGGTTTACGAGGGAACCTCAGGTTGAAATATATTATCGCCTTTTGTAAGTGGATGCTCGGAGGACCTTTCAATGATGCGCGTGCATGAGTCGCTTCTGAGGAGAAATTTTATTCGGCTGTTTAGGCTCAATGCATACTCCCGGTCGGAATATTAACACTTCTCTATGACATAAATGGCATAAAAATTGGTTTTAAACAGCGGTTGACATGCTTCGAAGTACGGTAATGGAATATTTAGACATTTTTGACACGCCAATGCGCCATGCGCGACACCGCGAAGAAGCATTCTAGAACTCACGAACAAAACGTCGCTGTTGGAACATAACGATGGATTATTTGGGACCAAACCAACATTTGTTATTGAAGTAGAAGTCCTGGCAGTGTATTCTGATGAAGAACAAGCAAGGTAAGAACATTTTTCTTATAGGAAATGTGATTTTGGTGGAGGCTGAACTGGGTGGGTATCTAAATAGCTAGCCCTGTAATGCCGGGCTATGTACTTAGATTATTGCAAAATGTGCTTCATCCGAAAAGCTATTTTAAAATCGGACATATCGAGTGCATAGAGGGGTAATGTATCTATAATTCTTAAAATAATTGTTATGCTTTTTGTGAACGTTTATCGTGAGTAATTTAGTAAAATCACCGGAAGTGTTCGGTGGGAATGCTAGTTCTGAACGTCACATGCTAATGTAAAAAGCTGGTTTTTGATATAAATATGAACTTGATTGAACAGACATGCATGTATTGTATAACACAATGTCCTAGGTGTGTCATCTGATGAAGATCATCAAAGGTTAGTGCTGCATTTAGATATGGTTTGGGTTTATGTGACATGATATGCTAGCTTGAAAAATGGCTGTGTGATTATTTCTGGCTGGGTACTCTGCTGACATAATCTAATGTTTTGCTTTTGTTGTAAAGCCTTTTTGAAATCGGACAGTGGGGTTAGATTAACGAGATTCTTGTCTTTAAATAGCTGTGAAATAGTCATATGTTTGAGAAATTGAAGTTATAGCATTTCTAACGATTCAAAAATCGCGCCACTGGATTGAAGTGGCTGTTACGTAGGTGGGACGAAATCGTCCCACATAGCCCAGAGAGGTTAAAATGTTTTTTTAGGCCTGTCCAGAATGTCGCTAGTTCGGCATGACCGGGGTCACTGTTTTTGTGTCACGAAAATGTCCCCAAAAAAATCAGCAATTTTTTGTGAAAATGTATTTAAAATGTTTTTTTAGGCCTGTCCAGAATGTCGACAGTTCGGCATGACCGGGGTCACTGTTTTTGTGTCAAAAGATGAAAAAAAAAATCTGAGCTTTTTTTGTGAAAATGGTTCTAAAATGTTTTTTTTAGGCCTGTCCAAAATGTCGCTAGTTCGGCATGACCGGAGTCATCGTTTTTGGTGACAAAAATAGAAATCTGCAATTTTTTGTGAAAATGGTTTTAAAATGTTTTTTTAGGCCTGTCCAGAATGTCGCTAGTTCGGCATGATCGGAGTCATCGTTTTAGGGACAAAATAGAAATCTGCAATTTTTTGTGAAAATGGTTTTAAAATGTTTTTCTAGGCCTGTCCAGAATGTCGCTAGTTCGGCATGACCGGAGTCACTGTTTTTGTGTCAAGAAAATGAAAAAAATAAAATCTGCGCTTTTTTGTGAAAATGGTTCTAAAATGGGTTTTTTAGGCCTGTCCAGAATGTCGCTTTTCCGGCATGATCGGAGTCATCATTTTTAGGGACAAAATAGAAATCTGCAATTTTTTGTGAAAATGGTTTTACATTTTTTTTTTATGCCTGTCCAGAATGTCGCTAGTTCGGCATGACCGGGGTCACTGTTTTTGTGTCACGAAAATGAAAAAAAAATATCTGCAATTTTTTGTGAAAATGGTTCAAAAATGTTTTTTTTAGGCCTGTCCAGAATGTCGCTAGTTCAGCATGACAAGAGTCACTTTTTGTCTGTCTTGAAAATGAAAAAAATAAAATCTGCGCTTTTTGTGAAAATGGTTTTAAAATGTTTTTTTAGGCCTGTCCAGAATGTCGCTAGTTCGGCATGATCGGAGTCATCGTGTTTGGTGACAAAATAGAAATCTGCAATTTTTTGTGAAAATGGTTTTAAAATGTTTTTTTTAGGCCTGTCCCGAATGTCGCTAGTTCGGCATGATCGGAGTCATCGTTTTTGGTGACAATAATAGAAATTGGAAATTTTTTGTGAAAATGGTTTTAAAATATATTTTTTAGGCCTGTCCAGAATGTCGCTAGTTCGGCATGATCGGAGTCATCGTGTTTGGTGACAAAAATAGAAATCTGCAATTTTTTGTGAAAATGGTTTTAAAATGTTTTTTTTTAGGCCTGTCCAGAATGTAGCTAGTTCGGCATGATCGGAGTCATCGTGTTTGGTGACAAAAATAGAAATCTGCAATTTTTTGTGAAAATGGTTTTAAAATGTTTTTTTAGGCCTGTCCAGAATGTTGATAGTTCGGCATGACCGGGGTCACTGTTTTTTTGTCAAAAAATGAAAAAAAAAATCTGAGCTTTTTTTGTGAAAATGGTTCTAAAATGTTTTTTTTAGGCCTGTCCAAAATGTCGCTAGTTCGGCATGACTGGAGTCATCGTTTTTGGTGACAAAATTAGAAATCTGCAATTTTGTGAGAAAGTGGTTTTAAAATGTTTTTTTTAGGCCTGTCCAGAACGTCGCTTTTTCGGTATTATCGGAGTCATCGTTTTTAGGGACAAAATGGTTTTAAAATGTTTTTTTTAGGCCTGTCCAGAATGTCGACAGTTCGGCATGACCGGGTTCACTGTTTTTGTGTCAAAAGATGAAAAAAAAAATCTGAGTTTTTTTTGTGAAAATGGTTCTAAAATGTTTTTTTTAGGCCTGTCCAAAATGTCGCTAGTTCGGCATGACCGGAGTCATCGTTTTTGGTGACAAAAATAAAAATCTGCAATTTTTTGTGAAAATGGTTTTAAAATGTTTTTTTAGGCCTGTCCAGAATGTCGCTAGTTCGGCATGATCGGAGTCATCGTTTTAGGGACAAAATAGAAATCTGCAATTTTTTGTGAAAATGGTTTTAAAATGTTTTTCTAGGCCTGTCCAGAATGTCGCTAGTTCGGCATGACCGGAGTCACTGTTTTTGTGTCAAGAAAATGAAAAAAATAAAATCTGCGCTTTTTTGTGAAAATGGTTCTAAAATGGGTTTTTTAGGCCTGTCCAGAATGTCGCTTTTCCGGCATGATCGGAGTCATCATTTTTAGGGACAAAATAGAAATCTGCAATTTTTTGTGAAAATGGTTTTACATTTTTTTTTTATGCCTGTCCAGAATGTCGCTAGTTCGGCATGACTGGGGTCACTGTTTTTGAGGCTGGTCATGGTTGACGACTTCTGGGGGTAACAATTGAGGAGCTTGTTCCAATACAAGATTCCGAGGTCCATCGTCATCAGACGATAGTAGGTAATCACTCTCCTGAATGTGTATTAAAGGCATGGGAAATATATCACATATAAAGATGGTATATTGTACAATAGTGAATGTCAGGACAGCAAACATAGTTAGTCTCAATCAATCGGAGTACCTACAGAACGGCTCAGACTTATGGTAGACACCTGTGGAAGAGAGTTGAGTGTTAGAATCAGTACAAGCTATATGTCTATGGTCAGCATGGTCTATGAACACGTTGTGTATAGAGTATAATATAATCACGAGTGTAGCTTACCAGGCTCAGCTCGCTATTGTCAGTTTCTATACCACTGTCCTCTGACATGATTATAGGTCTGAAATCTACAATTGCCTGAGGTAAGGAGATAGAGGTCTATGATTAGCTGTTAAATGTGACAGTTACAGTTAGGCATGGTTGTACAGAGGTGAAAGTTGTAAATAAGGCTGCATATGATCATTATCATGATGAGCAACTAGCCACATCTCTAGCAACAGTTAGAAACATAAGGCCATTTCCTTGCGTTGGTAACAGTGTGCGACTTTGGGATATTTCCTTCTATTTACAATTGCTGAATCACAAGAACTATGACACACCCACACGCACACAGAGGCTGGAGGTCCTTAAATGAAACTCAACTGTGAATTGTTACAATATATGACTTTCTTTGAACATGTGTCAATAAAAACTCACCAGACTCTCAGTACATTGTTCCCTTGTCATTTATTCACATACATAGCAAGGAACGAAATATAAAAAATACCATGTGTTATATAACAAGTGTTTAGAATGGCACGTAGGGTCTAGTCTTGAGGGACTGTCTTCCGAAGGCCCCAGTGCAGACCATCTGCTAATCTCTATTGATGATGTAGCTCCTGACAAAATGGAGAGTGTAACCACAACGTAAGAAACATTTAGGGTTCCTTGTAAAATATGATAATAGCCAGACCTATTAAGGAAAGGTTTCCCAATGATCTCAGGGGAGCCCTGAGGGGTTGGTGACTGCCTGCGTGGTCGAACTGAGGTACAGCTCCGAGCTCCCCTTTGCCCCTCGGCTGCATGGGCTGAGACTTTTGGGGGGGAGAGGCTGGAGGTCCTTAAATGAAACTCGACTGTGAATTGTAAGAGTTGATGCTTCTGCTGAAGTAGTCACGAGCTGTGGAGGGGATGGGCACGGCCTCGGGGATGTCTCGCGGAGCATCAACCGTGGCCACTTCGTGCTTCCCCTTTAGCACGGTTGACGTCAGCAACATGGTAACCACATACATGATGTAGATTATGATGTTGAACACTGCGATGGCGCACTCCATGTTATGCAACCTTTGTGCGTCGCTGATCATAGGTTGGTAAAGCAGCTCCATGCAGCCCGCGATCACAGCCATGAACAGCTCAATGTTCATCATGACGAGGCACGCAATCACGGTCCTGGTGCTCCTGACGGCCTCTGGACGCTTGTAGGGGCCTTCGGAGTCGTCCATTTTGCGCTTGCTCTTGGAGGCGAAGTAGCTGAGTACTATGCTCACCACCATGGCAAGACAGCCAAGCGTGATGAGGGCAATCCCCGAGTGGATGTACGCGTACTCGTAGTCAGGTCTGCCTTGGGAAGAGGGAGTCGTACTCGAGTCTGAGTTCTGCCTGCATGTGGTCCTTGTACCATGCTTGTTGTTGATGAAGTAGAGAATGTTGTTGGGGATGGTAAGAAACCCCACGGTGAGAGATGTGATGACAGCGATGGAGGCTCCCAGCTTGCCCCTGAAACGGGCAGCGCTCAGTATGTTGCCGTTTGGAACTCCTAACTTTCTGCTGGTAAACAGCTCCTTGCTCGCGGATATCAGAGACTCAACGCCTCCCATGATTGGTTTCTTGCGATTCATATCTCTAACGGGGGATCTCTCGATCCTTGTTCCTGGCTTCTGCTTTGTACTTCTTTACTTACTGACGGTGCAATACTACGGGTAACTTTAGCCGTACCACTTTCTGTTTCTCACAAAGGGATACGGTTATCACAGCAACCTACCGCTCATATAACATTTAATACAATGAAGCTCCAGGACCCCGTGATCGAGTTCCAGGGCTCCGGTGGTGAGCTGTGTGCAAAGTCGACAGCTGACCACCGTTGGTACAAGGTCAAGGGTATCCCCAGAACCCTAACTTCTATCATGTGCTGCAGGAAGCGCTCAGACGGCCACAATATGATAAGCATGGATCTGTTCACCAGGGTTGTGAAGGACCTGAACGCCAACCCCGAGAGCTCACTCGAGTGGCTGCCTGAGTACCTAAGAAGCCTTAACGCTCCCGATTCCAAGGGGTCTGCGTTCAAGGAAGCGCTGCTGCAACTGTTCAGGTGTAGAGCCCTGACTCCAGACGCCTGCAGACGTCTGTGGGACAGGAGCCATATGTCCACAGGCATAGGCGTTGCGGTAGACTCGCAGTGCAAGGGCGTGTTTAATGGAAAAAAGAGACTGTGCGATGTAGGACCCGTGTCCCGCCTCATTCTCACGCAGCTCGAGGCTCTGCGTCTCGCTCCCATTTGCGCAGGCCTCAAGGTTGCCGGGGTGCCAACGCCCGACAGGCTCCTTAAATCCGGATCCTACACGTACCACAACGGCTGTACGCGAGGCTGCAAGTCCATCCGCTGCACTTGGGGCTTCTACACCGAGGTGGACCTAGTGGCCCACGACACCGTAACCGGAAACGTAGCACTGCTGGAGCTTAAGACCAGGAACAAAGACATTCTTGACCAGGCCACGTTGTGGCGATACAACACGCAACTGTGGCTTACGTGGCTGATGTTCTCGCTCACGTACCCCAGCATGGCAGAGAGGTCTGCCGCGTATCTGGTGATAGTCAGGCCAGGCACCAACCAGATTACCATACGGAGTTGTTTAAGGCCAACGATCTCTAAGACTATGCGACGCAAGTTCCCGTGGCTGACCTGTTTCTGCTCCCAGGTGCTCAACTGTCTGGCTCCTACGTGTGTGAACATGAGAGTCGAGAGAATCGAGACCAGCGGAGCGTCAAATGCAAGGGGAGAGTCCTCTCGATTAGAGCCTACCGATCTGTGTTACAGGAACATACTTTTCAACCAAGCGAAAGTGAACACCAGGAACAGTGTACCGGTGATAATCACCTGAGACGCCGACGCAGTCTGCCCTGTTTGGAATCGACCAGGGTGAAGAGGAATAAACGTACATGTTGCGTCCATGCTAGCAACACAATAGCACCCTTGCAACCCATCCAAACAGGGCTCGCGTCACCAGCACTAGAGCACTTCGTTGTAGCAGGGCTCATTGGCCACCGAGGGCTCCAACCGTACAGCATTTACCCACCGAGGTGCACGAAAACTCCAACCAAGGGTGACCCAGGGCTACATATTGGCCGGCTACACTGTCCCTGTAGACAGACTTCACACCTACTCAGTCCCGCTCCCGCTCAACTGAATAACGCATTGACCGACATGGGGTTGAAACACAAGGCCATTCACGCGATGTTCGCAAACCCTCACTTGGCGCCGTTTGAATTGGTCGACAGACCGTGGCAAAAACAGGATTGGACTCTGATAGACCATCTCATGGTAATCCACAAAGTGAAGGACACTGACTATATCTGGGATGATCCTCAGACGTCCATAGTTAGCATGGCCAGAACCCTGGCGAGTTATTACATCTGGGAAAGGACAGGCAGTCAGCGTGTAGTCCTTGTAAAGGACGGAGCGAAAGCTCCGAAGCCGGCAGTGAGGGAGATGAGACTAAACCGTCCCCCCGTACCTCACATTGACTTCTGTAAGCGCAATCTGTGCACCATAGAATACACCATGATGAAGCTTTTGGCCGACATGGGTATGAAAAACAAGTTGTTTCTAGTGACCGGCGCCAAGGGAGACTCCTCTGGCGATCAGCTCCTAGAGGGAACCTCGGTCGACAACCTGGTGTCTTTCCACCAGAAGTACCTGGACTACCAGGAGTACCAGGACGACTGTCTATTCGGCAACACGCTCGAAGATCTGAACCCTCCTGAGGGTGAACTGTCAGACCTAGATGCCAGTTATGCCGACGGCTCGATAGACAGGCCTGAGGGACACGAGGGCGTCTTTGTGGCAACCTTCGCGGACCCCGAGACTATACAATTGTCTACACTGAGAGACGCCTGTCTAGCGTGTACGAGCACAGAGGCCGACACGCTGCTCGTGGAGTTGGCAAACGTTCTGAAAGGTAGTGTGACCGTGTGCACAGGAGACTCGGACCTGGTGGCCGTGCTGACGGCTTGTGGCCGCGAGGGCATTACTATGAGGCTAGACAACAAGAGCTACCGGGAGGAGCGTGACATGCACATGTCGATCTTCGGGGAGCTGCTGTTTGACATTCCTGACAACCGCACATCCAAGCTTCAGTTTAGGGACTTGGCTTCAAGTGACGATAGGTTCCGAGTGCTCTGCGACATCGGCGCTGAGGACGAATACCTGCTTCCGATGACTCGAAAGGAACACGACTCATTCGAAGTCATTCTGGACAAGCACCGTAACGTCAACTTTAAGACAACAGTAGCTATGTACCTGTACCTAGTCGGGATCACCGCACCTTCCTGTCTAGGTTTTTCGAGTCAAACGCCCGGGACAGATTGGATCAGTTGGGGCTCATTGTAGACAAGGGCTGTGTCAGTACAAAGACGGTGTGTTACGTCTTCGAAACGCTATGCCCGGCATCTGACCAGAGTCCGCTATCCGGCTCAGAATCGGATACCCCACCGTGTACCGGTGAGAAGAGGAAGATCTTGTGTCAGCAGGAGGACGAGGTCCCGGGGCCCTACCTAGACGACAGCTCGCAAAATAGGATGGTCATGAGCAAAGACCAGAAACATGTCATGAACGGCCTCAAGCGGTTGAGTAAGGCCTACGTGAACGGGATGGTACCGAGGGGCAGTTACGGCCGTTTCTTGAGGATGAACCGAGCGGGCAGGCACTTGTTCCTGCGTATCAAAGGAGATGTAATCCGAGACGAGACAGAGCGAAGGGAAAAGCTCTTTTTCATGGCGCTGTGTGGGACCGACTACAACATAGTTCCGATGGGACTGGGAATTAAGAGATTGATGACCGGAGCGGTGACCAACTACAAGGCCTTTTCCTCTTGGTGCCGAGAGCTGAAGAGTCTACTCTGGAGCTTCGGGGGCGCTTCTTCTCAGGACTGCGACTATTACAAAATGGGTATGAAGCTGGCCGGGTTCACAAAGGTCCCAGCTACGATTCGGGCTAAGTACTGGACCGAGGTGAATTGCCGATTAGTGGCTAAGACAATGAAATACGTCTGCGAACTGTGGACCCTGAAGAAACCGAGACCCGGATCCGAGTACGGCTTCTCTGTGTGCGACGGTGTAGTCCGATTCGACTGCGACAACGACTCACTCACAGTAGACGAAGCATTGTGAAATGTACCTCGCGTTGACAAAATTGGGATCTTGATGTGGGATCTTAATGATAAAGAAGGCAGAATGCACGGAGAAGAATGTGATCTGTAATACAAGTCTGTGTTGTGTACAATAATAAACTATATCACCTGGACTGTCTGTGAGAGTGTTTTCTATGCCATACTCTTTGTGACATGTGTTCCACCAATATTCATTTCAACTCTATGAGTTATAGGATGAGTTATAAGGGTTGTGATTTCATCCCATCTTGGGACCTCACAAGGGTCCTTGTTCCATGTCGTCAGTGCTCAACTAGGGCCCTGTACCAATGTTTATCTTTTGAACAACTTATTATACTTGGAATAAAATAACATGATTGTTTGTGGTATATCCATCATGCTCATTGACTCCACTAGACAATAGGATAATCACCCAGGGACATATGTGTAATGCACACCTTATTTTTTTGGAAAGGTCAGGACATTTTAGGGTGCCTATCATCCTATGGACCTTTATACATATAAGTAAAGGACTCCTATGGTAATAAAGGGAAACATCAAAACATTTCTTTTCACCAGTGTTTATTTCCTTTGTAATACACAGATGAACAGCATGGGTTGGTACAGGACTCACTCACTGTACTATACATACACAAAGACATCGTTCATTCGCATGGTTATAATGGTCGGAATATCAAACACATGCATGTTAAAGGAAGACACTACCAAGGAGATGAACTTTCGGTTCGGTTCAGGGATGGTAGTGTCCCTGATCATGTCTTCCAGTTGCTTAATCATAGCATTGTCATTGTTGCGGTTTAACCGGAACTCTGCACGTTCTTCTGGAAGCAGTTGGTCGTGAGACACTAGTACGTCTAGCACGGACATGATAACCGTGATCCTCCGGCTGTAAGCGGGTATCATGATCATGGACCATAGATCGTGGACCTTGTCACCGAGTGCAGTGCACACCTTGTCTGTCAATTTCACAACGGGAGGATCTTTCCTGACTGAAACAAAGACACAGGAGAGTAGTTTAGTTATAGAGATGGTGATGATCCATTCATCCAGGCCCTATTTTCACTACATGTGGTTGTACTCACCGAACTTTCCCAGTGGTTTGGTTTTTTGCAGGTCATCATATAAAAACGGATCCGTTGTATGTAACGCCTTGAGGAATTTCGCCGCTAGTTCCTCGGTCTGGAGGCAGTGGTCAATGAGCTCATGCATCATCTTAACCTGATTACCCTTACTGTGAAAATAACCGAGTAGATTCGCATCATCGGGGTTGTTTGTCAGGATCTCATCCACGATAGGTCTGATGTAACAATGCCTCTCGGCTATGTCGTCCTTGTAACTCTGTTAACCTCTTACATCTAGGGGGCAGTAATTTCACGGCTGGATAAAAAACGTACCCGATTTAATCTGATTATTAGTCCTGCCCAGAAACTGGAATATGCATATAATTATTAGCTTTGGAGAGAAAACACTCCAAAGTTTCTGAAACTGTTTGAATGGTGTCTGTGAGTATAACAGAACTCCTATGGCAGGCAAAAACCTGAGATGCTTCTGTTCAGGAAGTACCCTGTCTGAACATTTCTTGCCCTTCTTGATTATCTCTATCGTTTACAAAGGATCTCTGCTCTTACGTGACACTTCTCACGTCAACAATGGAGTCTCACAGCCCGGGAAAAACAGGAATGATGTAATTCAAAGCCCTGGCTGAAGCACACGAGAGCAAATGCTGAGTGGTCAGTCAATGGACTAAGCCTTAGGCGCGTGACACGCCCCGCCCCCGGCTTTCGGTTTTTTCCTCAGTTTACAGACAGGCAGATTCCCGGTCGGAATATTATCGCTTCTCTACGAGATAAATTGCATAAATATTGGTTTTAAACAGCGGTTGACATGCTTCGAAGTACGGTAATGGAATATTTAGAAATTTTTTGTCATATTTTGCGTCATGCTCGTGGCCGAGATTTAGCGTTGGGATAGTGTCTAGAACGCACGAACAAAACGTCGCTGTTTGGATATAACGATGGATTATTTGGGACCAAACCTACATTTGTTATTGAAGTAGAAGTCCTGGCAGTGTATTCTGATGAAGAACAAGCAAGGTAAGAACATTTTTCTTATAGGAAATGTGATTTTGGTGAAGGCTAAACTTGCAGGGTGTCTAAATAGCTAGCCCTGTAACGCCGGACTATGTACTTACATTATTGCAAAATGTGCTTCATCCGAAAAGCTATTTTAAAATCGGACATATCGAGTGCATAGAGGAGTTCTGTATCTATAATTCTTAAAATAATTGTTATGCTTTTTGTGAACGTTTATCGTGAGTAATTTAGTAAAATCACCGGAAGTGTTCGGTGGGAATGCTAGTTCTGAACGTCACATGCTAATGTAAAAAGCTGGTTTTTGATATAAATATGAACTTGATTGAACAGACATGCATGTATTGTATAACACAATGTCCTAGGTGTGTCATCTGATGAAGATCATCAAAGGTTAGTGCTGCATTTAGATATGGTTTGGGTTTATGTGACATGATATGCTAGCTTGAAAAATGGCTGTGTGATTATTCCTGGCTGGGTACTCTGCTGACATAATCTAATGTTTTGCTTTCGCTGTAAAGCCTTTTTGAAATCGGACAGTTTGGTTAGATAAAGGAGAGTCTTGTCTTTAAATAGCTGTAACATAGTCATATGTTTGAAAAGTGTAAGTTTTCGGATTTAGAGGAGTTTGAATTTCGCGCCCCGCCCATCATTGGATATTGGAGCAGACGTTCCGCTAGCGGAACGTGTAGATGTAAGAGGTTAGGAATTTTATATCTTTGATGATAATAATCAAGAATCAATTCGCCTTGACTAATGCCCAAGGTTTGTAAGACAATGGGTTAAAATAATTAGGCAAGGACTCAGCTTTCTGCAAAAGGTATCTGTAGCTTTTATTCAGAGAACGTTCTGAGGTCAGGTTAACAAAACAGTCATTATATAGTTCTTGCTTTCTTACGCACATGCATTTACACACAAACTGTTGGTGACCTGTCTCCCCCACAAACTTCTCACACTCTTTATCACTCTCCCGAGCTCGCCTGTTCCTTTCCCTCAAGATAAGAAATGCTTTGAAATTTTCACTCCCAGGAACATGTGTCTCCTGGTGTCCCTCGTAATTGCATATACACATTCCTTTCCCTATCACATGGTTCCTGAACTTTCCAGAACTAATCAAACTTATCTATCCCTACATTGATCATTACATTGATTATTCATTAACCATTCTGTATGACTAATAATTCATCATGGTCTATTGATTCATTTACCTTTAATAGATAATTCTCTTATCAATTCCACCCTTAAATGATTCAATAATTCTCCATGATTTGATCAGATGCTATATGAGAACCATACTAATCACACGCTATATGTAAATGCAATAATCACTCGTTACATGGAAATACATCACACACTATATGGAAATACATCACATCACACACTATATGGAAATACAATACATCACACGCTATATGGAAATACAATACATCACACTACAATGATTTAAACAAGTCCAATACATGAATATTCCTCATATTCATCCATTAATGTCCTAGGCCTATTTCCAATTATGACACTTCTATTTAGGATTTTCATCATAATTTTCATTTAAGGACCAGTGTATCTAAATGTTGAAAATTGTTTCATCAAACATTGGCTGCTCGTTGTCGAAAGAGACGGAATCATCTCCCTGGCCTGGAGGCCCGTAATCGCCATCCCACTGATCGGAGCTCGGAATCGGTCCATATCTCATCATCTGCTGCGTCATCGATCTCTCTAGAGTCCTGGTGATTAAACCTCTCACACATGGGACGAGACAACATCCACACAACAGAAACACACTCATACAGGTGAAAGCAGCCCATAATACAGTTCTTACAACACTTTTCCATTTCCCAAACATGGGATGTATTATCAGGAATGTACGTGTAGCGCTGAACCTAATTATTCTACATACACTGCCCTCTTCTGCCAATAACGTATCGAGAGTCAGTCTATTTTACCAGGTCATGAGGGGGGTGTCGGATAATTGATCAGAGAACCTCTTTACTGCATCCCCGTTTTCATTCATGAATCTCTGTTGATTCTAAAAGATGTCATTAATCCAATCCACATTTCTATTTATTGTCAACCACCAAAATAATGTAGTGTTAAAGCCTTCACATATTTGATTCATAGCTTTGTATTCATCTGGAACTTCCCTGAGGATGCCAATAGCATCCATCTAGACAAAGCTACTCCCATCCTGGTCAAAACTCCTTCTGTGCCTACTTTAGCCTCCTATAACTGGCCTCTGATGACTAACTTGACTTGGTTGGACCTATAACCCCAGGGCGCAAGTTCCTAACCACCCTTTGTGGTAATTTTTACTAGCCCACCCTTCATCAGTTATAGGTGCTATGAGGTTAAGAATGTTCTATTCATCTCTCAAACCTAAGTCAGTCACATTACCAATTACCTTTCAGTCATTAAAATCATCTAAGTTCTCGGTGCCATTCTTGTATCTATAACACTGGTATTCATCCGGAATTTAGGTGAACCGAGGTGGGTTGGCTGAGTACTTCAATCTGGCCAACCCCAATTCCTGTACAGTTGTCTGCTTCCCCAGGAAATTGTTTAATGTTTACCTTAAATTCTACATCTTGATCTTCTTCGACTCCTTATTCTGTATGTCACTCATCAGTGTATTATATAGTTTATCTTCTCCTTCTTCTCAATGACAACGGTATCGTATGATTAGTACCAGAAGGTGGTGGATCAATGTATCAGTCAGATTAGACTATGATGCAGCTCAGAGTCACTACTCTTCTCAAAAACCGCCAACCCTCTCCTGCCCTTAGTCTCTCTGCTAGGTACCACTCCATACTCACACCTCTAGGAGCACACACAGTGATGAACGGTCGGGATAGGAAATCTTCGTTAAGGAGGTAACCCCCGGACCCTGTTGGTATCGGTTCTTCTCCTAACTCTGTGTGTGATCAGCAGTGCTCATATGTGTACATACCTCCTTGCAGTGGGTAACGTGGACCCAAGTGACTCTCTCAGCTTTTCTAATGGCAAAGGCAGTGGTTTAACAGAACCTGGTATGGGCCTTCCCAACTGTGTTGCTTCCAGTTTTTTCTCCTCAGGGACTGGATCCACACCCAGTCTCCTGGTTGGATTGAGTGAATCACCTTCTCCTGTAATTCACCTGTTGGACACAAAATCTTGGACATACGGGTTTGGTTAACAAACAGTCTTCTCATGTGCTCTGCTAGTATTTCTTCAACTTCTATGTCTACCAGTTCTGGTATTTTTAACTCTGTCATTCTATAGGCTCTACCTGATTAGCTAAACTGTCATCCATCATTTAAAGAGATGGCTCCTAGTAAACCAACTCTAGGGATAATATCTTGGCTTAATATTTTAGCTACCATAATCATGTCCACCAAGTAAGTTGGGAACGCTTCTACCCATTTACTATACTTATCTATTCTTGTTAAACACCCTTCTTCCCCTCCTTTCGGAATATTTCAATAAGTCCAATTCCAAATGTTGGAATGGATCTTCTTACAAATTTTATTTTTTATTTTTAAGTAATTATCCTCTAGGCCATCACTCTTTCCTAACTACTCTACTATACTCCCTTCCCCTTGATACATTGCTTAACCTATGTATCAATATTGCTGCGTATCCATACAATTTCTTTGGTAGGATAAGTAAATTATCCTTATGTCAGATCTTCTCTTGTAGGATGCCCCCTTTCATTTTCCACATGTCCAATTCTCCCTGGGGCCTTCATCCTTGGCTATCATCTAACAATCCTCTGTCAAGTGTCTTAACTTCTTTAAGATGTATCTGTGCTGTTTTGTATGGTTTTAAATGTTCATGTGCTTGTCTGTGTAAATAGTAACTTTTCTCTCCTTTCTTATTTCACCGGTTCTAGTCAATGCTACTATTTTGGCCTACTGTGCAGAATAGTGTCTGGGCAATGGTTCAGTGTCTAACACCTGAAACCAACTAAGCTTTCATTGCCCTTTTAGTTAGGGTAACAATTACTTTCAACAAAATGATCATATCTCCTCCTATCGAATTTACCAAACATAAACTTAAAATCAAACTAAAATACATGCCTGCCAATGGAGCCGATAGTCTCTCCATGAATTAATATCCTAAAGCTAAGTGAACCAAATTCTCTTCCTATCTACTCCTGCTGGCCCCCCTTCTTTCTCCGTGCTACTCCCCAACCCTCAAGGTTTCAGCAGTGCAGGGGAGGATCTCTCTGTCTGCCCTTCTATCTGTCTCCAGCTTTTACTCATAACAGAAAGTATCAAATCTGGGTTGTTTCCAAATATTGACTAAATGTCTCATTGTCTCCTTGGTTGCACTCCTGAACTTTAGAAAAATCAACCTGTCTAGATATTGCATATCTACTTAAATGTATCTCGATACCCTCAATAATCCTGGATCACCTACAGATGTCATGTATCCCTGTCCTGCTGACCTAAGTCTACCATTATTAAACTTCTTCACAACAAAATATAGTAATACTAGTATATCAATTCCACAGCCTTGTTGTGTTAAATCTCTTACACTGAATTCAACAACAGCTGACTTCCTAAGGGAAAATAAACGTATCTACATCATGTAAAAAAATACCCCTGCTACTGGTCAAAATATTTTCAAATCACATAATCAGATCAAAATGACTAATCTGATTTCCTTCACCCAGAAAAAATATTTTACCCTTATTGTTCTAGGAAAATAGACTTAAGGAAGCCTACCCTTAGTCTAAGGCTTTGCCCTTTTAGTCCTATCATTGGTTCAAATTATCAATTGTCTCTGGTTCTTTAACTCCATCATAATTATCAGTTCTCCAAATTCCCTTAAAATCAATTTCACCAATGACCTTTCACCAATGACCACCATCCAAATGGCTTTTCAATGTGGCTGATCAGACCACACAGGAAAAGTCACCAGAGGGGTCAACAAGTCATACCACCCTTTCAGAACCGTGTTTCTTACTACATTAAACAAATTAAGGCTTAGAACTTCATCTACATTTTGTATCCCAGGTTCCCAGAACATTCCCTATCAAATGAATTTCATGTGTTTATTAAAACTGAAAACAAGACACTCCCCAGTATCACACAGAAATTTGATTCTCTCTCCCATTACTGTTAGTGTCAAATAGGGTTTCTGTTCTTGTTGTACTGCCAAATCAATTGTAGCCAATTCAAAAACTTCACAATCGCTGTTTATAACTAAATTCTGAAAATCGTCCTTCCCCTCACTAGTGTCTGTTCCCCTGCTCTCCATAGTTAGTCATGCCCCATCCTCCTCCTCTGAGTCTGGCTGGGGTCGCCTGACCTTCTTTTCTTTATCTCTACTCCCTCTCTGGCCTTGCTTGTCTCTGTTTTTGTTACAATCTCTACCAGAATGGTTTCCCCCCCTGCAGCAGTTACACGGTGCGTTACACTGTCTAGCAAGGTGTCCTAGCTTGTGACAATTGAAACACTCGTATTCCCCTTTAAGATATCATGTCTCTAGGAATTTTTTATTTATTTATTTTTTCCCAAAGAGAGCTAAGCGCTTCTTTTTCCATACAATAACCACTTGGTCAGCATTTCATCCTGTCACACTGATTGAAAAACCCAAAAGTTGACTATAAACAAAACCTAATAATACTTAAAATTCCGTTGTACTCCCCCCAATCATTAGTTTTAAACTTTCTCAATGGTTTATGTGATTGAACATGCCTTTCTGTGGGCGCCTGACCTTCTCTCTGTATTTGTCTCGACCCCCTCTCTGGCCTCTCTTACTTCCCTTAGATCTGCTAGCCCCCACCCTACGAGGTTCTGTTTGGTGGCACGATTTATCTCGGGATGCATTCCACTGAGGAAAGCAATTTTTCATTGCTGATAATCCGGGGCTTCAAATTCATCCACTACCGTCGGTTCTATTAACCCAATATTAGCGTTGGACACGTCCTTTAATCTCTCTAGGTATTGGTTTATAGTCTTATGAAATGTCCAAGGGTTTAAAAATATCATGTACATCGCCACAATTCTGTCGCAATTATTAATTTCCGCTCCTTATAATTCATTAGATTTAAGTAACTGCCTTTTCCTTGATTCCGTCCTTCAATTACAACTCCCATTCTCTCTATAAATCATTTAAGCAGGCCATTTAGACCACAAACAACGTACTTTATCGAATTCGCTCCGCTATTCTTTTGAAAGAATCTCTCTTCCTATTTACTAAACAAGCTATCAAAACATTCGGTTTCTATCTTAAACAAACACTAACAACCGTATCGTTCCAGTCAAAACATAACAATAAGTACATTTAATTTTAGTCCCATGGTGCATGGGCTGGGATCCGAACATGGGTCCCCCGCATGGCAGGCAAGAATTCTACCACTGAACCACAATGCTATTGTTCATGTTTACAATTTCGGTAGTTCTTTCCTGCTCGGTTACAATGTTCACAGTCTGGTGAAATGTCCTGTTCTATCGCAATTAAAACACCTCTTCTCTCCGTCTTTGTCAGCGCGTCTCCCTGTTTTTCCCCTTCTGTCTACAGTGTCTCTATCCACTTTTCTCAATAAGTTTGCTAAATCCTGTTCTCCTCTCTGTCTGCTCCTGGCTACCCAAACATTCATTTTAGTAACTCCCTTACTTTTGGCCCCCTCCGCTCTCTTTCTAGCTTCTGCCAGCCAAACCCGAGCGGTGTCAAGCCCCTCTGTGCGCTGCTTCTCCGTCTTACCCCCACTGACCTTATGTATTTGTTTTACATTAATTCCAATCTTTCAACATTCAAACATCCATCAAAATCGTATTTCTTCCTCCATTTCGGCCCAAAATAAATGTTCCTTTTATCTTTTCCCAGCATAAAACGTTCAACTCCCGACAATACCGGGGTCTCCTTAGAGGATTTACTACCCATGTTGTTAAAGTACACTCGTATTTATTCTGTTTCTTCTCCCAATCTAGAGTTTTAGAAATATTATTCGTAAGAACCTTAAACTATGTGCTTTAATTTATACAACTCCAAACCAAATACGATCAGTGTCTCCTCGTTGTTAATCTTTAGGTGTATGCTATTTTACCGTTATTAACCTAGAATTTGGGGAATAATCATTCTATATTACAAATTGCTTCTATCTCATCGCTCAAAAAGGACAAACAGCTTTTTTCTTGCGACTGTTGATTCTAACAATATGTTCTCGTTATTAACTATTCAATTTGGGGAATAATTATTCTATATTACAAATTGCTTCTATCTCTTCGCTCAAAAAGGACAAACGGCTTTTTTCTTGCGACTGTTGATTCTAACAATATGTTCTCGTTATTAACTATTCAATTTGGGGAATAATTATTCTATATTACAAATTGCTTCTATCTCATCGCTCAAAAAGGACAAACTGCTTTTTTCTTGCGACTGTTGATTCTAGCAAGATGTTTTCTTTTAACCTTCTTTTCAATTATAGAGTATTTCTGCTAGAATGATTTCATAACAGCATAATCACTCTATCTCTCTCGAAACTTTATCTACAGCGGGGACTCTCGATCAGACATTAGATCGCATACGTATGCAACTATAAACTACTTTCCAGGGGTCGTAAAGCCCTAGTTAACAGCCTATTTATCTGTTGCTTCATGTAACTCTTGACACCAATACCTGTATCTCACTCCACCATATTAGGTCTCACCTCACTCATAGATATCAGACCCAAAGCCGTATTTAGGTACCGACTATCCCCCTATGGACTATTAACCCTTTTACGTTATCAGGTTCTCACCATAAGACCTAGTTTAGTTTTATGCAGTGGCCACAGTTGCCGAGGGTCTATTTCGGACCCTCCGTCGTTTTCGAATTCGTCCTTTTGGATTTACAACTAATTTCTGCCTTCCATTCGCGCAGAATACTTGATTCCCTTTAAAACCGATTTTTCTCCACGCGAACTTCCGAAGCCAGATCACCAGCTATAACCTCCCCGACTTTCAGCGTCTAACACCCAGAGTACATTAAAATCCTCTACATCAATGAGATTTTGAATTTACGACTGATTCCTTTCTTCTATTCGCGCAGACTACTTGATTCCCTTTAAAACCGATTTTTCTCCGCACGAACTTCTGAGCCCAGGTCACCAGCTATAACATTCATCAATCTCAGCGTCTCATACCCAGAGTACCTTTCACTCTCAACAATCGTTTTTGTCTTTCACTCATTTCTCATCAAATGCCAACACCCAATTGTGTCCCTTATTCCCTCATGCAATGCATACACACAGGTGTATTACTCATTTCACTCATTTCACCATGCAATGCAAACCTATAGGTATATCACTCATTTCACTATGCAATGCAAACCTATAGGTATATCACTCACCCCTTATTTAATGTAATCATACAGGTGCTATTCCCCAAAAGTATGAATAAAGTCTACTAACCTTATCATTTGCAGCTGAGTTTTTCAATGTTCGTTGAATCTCGTCACCACCTCTGTCGCGTACCAATTTGCCACCGGCCTGTAAAGAACCCACAGAAAAGGGCCAGGTCTTTGATTTACGGATATTTCATCCGCCCGTGCACGGTTTCGGTGTCTCCTTGGAACGACAGCGGCAGTTTGAGATCCGGCTCGAAGGACCAATTGTTAAAGGAATTTTATATCTTTGATGATAATAATCAAGAATCAATTCGCCTTGACTAATGCCCAAGGTTTGTAAGACAATGGGTTAAAATAATTAGGCAAGGACTCAGCTTTCTGCAAAAGGTATCTGTAGCTTTTATTCAGAGAACGTTCTGAGGTCAGGTTAACAAAACAGTCATTATATAGTTCTTGCTTTCTTACGCACATGCATTTACACACAAACTGTTGGTGACCTGTCTCCCCCACAAACTTCTCACACTCTTTATCACTCTCCCGAGCTCGCCTGTTCCTTTCCCTCAAGATAAGAAATGCTTTGAAATTTTCACTCCCAGGAACATGTGTCTCCTGGTGTCCCTCGTAATTGCATATACACATTCCTTTCCCTATCACATGGTTCCTGAACTTTCCAGAACTAATCAAACTTATCTATCCCTACATTGATCATTACATTGATTATTCATTAACCATTCTGTATGACTAATAATTCATCATGGTCTATTGATTCATTTACCTTTAATAGATAATTCTCTTATCAAACTCTTCAACAACTGGCAATTCATTATACAGAAAGAGGAGGTTGTATCTAGTGAATTTATATCTAGTGAATAGTGGAACATTGGTGCTCCCACTTTATAATAAATAACATATTCACATAAATAACGGAACAATAGCAACATGTGGTGTCACTTCAACTTGTTTATTTTGTTTGTAATACAAGGATACACATCATGGGTTGTTACAGGGCCGGCCCAGTTGTACTATGCAAACAGAACGACATCTTCCATTGACATAATGTTCGGAATGTCAAACACATGCATGTTAAATGAAGACACTACCAAGGAGATGAAGTTGCGGGACGACTCGGGGATGGTAGTGTCCCAGCACATCTCTTCCAGTTGCACAATCATAGCTTTGCAATCGTTGCTGTTTACCCGGAACTCTGCATATTCTTTGGGAAGCAGTTGGTCATAAACGTGCAGTACGTCTAGCGCTGGCATGATAGACGTGATCCTCTGGTTGTAGAAGGGTATCATGGTCATCAACCATAGATCATGGACCTTATCACCGAGTGCCATGCGCACCTTGTCTGTCAATGTCACGACAGGAGGATCTTTCCTCACTGAAACAAATACACAGAACGTGATTTAGTGTAAGAGCAAGTGTCGATCCATTACAGCCCTTACCATTACAACCCTTACGCTCACTGTACATGTGTTTATACCCACCGAAACTTCCCTGTGGCCCGTGGTTTTGCAGGTCATAGTATAAGCAGGGATGTGTTTCACATAACACCTTGAGGAATCTCTCGGCTCTTTCCTCGGTCTTGAGGCAGTGTTCAATGACCTTATGCATCATCGTAACTGTATTGCTCTTACTGTGAAAAGACCCGAGTAGATTCTCACCCTCGGGGTCTTTTGTCAGGACCTGATCGGAGATACTTCTGAAGCCCCGATGCCTCTCGGCTATGTCCTCCTTGTAACTGTTCAATAACTGGCAATTCATTTTACAGACCAGAGGTTGTGAATAATGGAACTGTGTTGAGCTGCATGTCTCTCTATATATAAATATATATATGGTAAAGTCTGAATCATGGCATGATACTTCACCCATGGTTGTATGAATGTTCTCTCGTAGAAGTACCCTTGGTTGGATACATTTGGTTGGATACATGAGCCCTGTTTGGATGTATGGTCCTCAGTGGGAAAGGTGAACCCTTGCTGTATGAAGTGCGTTTTAAGTAGAAACTTGGAGTTCCCCGAACTCACCGCTTTGGTGGACTTTACCACCAGTACCATCTAGAGGTTCACATTGGTAAACAACAGGTTTATGAAAAGATTCTACAAACAGAAACATGTCTTCTGAAGCCATTTTATTGATGTGTATTTCTATGAAATGTTTGTTGATATCAGCCCCACTGTCGAGCTTCTGATACCACAGACGCACAGTGTCTGTGCTGTTAAGTAGAACCCGAGTTGTACCCGATCCATTCACCTTGGTCCAGTTTACAATAAGTTCCATCTGAGTCGAGACCTCTAAAGGTACACCCTCGGCATCTTGGGTGAGCTCAATGATCCTGGATGCAGACATGGTTGTCGTCCGGTCGATACTGAGCTGTGTGTACAAGGACAACCTCACCGTTTGATTTGAGACAAACCGTGTAATAATGTTCCTTCATGGGGATGAATAACTACTGGTTGGATGATACACGGTCAATCTGCATTGTTAAGGATGAGCTATGCTATCTAAATGGGGCTGAACACACCAAGGCCAGAGTCGGTAGTCTTTGCATGTATATTTAATATTGGAGAAACGTATAGCATTACCATAACAATGTAAACCTACAAAACATTGATTGTACACTTGCCATATCCATCCAAGGTGCATTATCATTCACTACATAATAAAGGTTACATAAGCCTGTTAAAAAGGTAGCAATTTAACAGCTGTGGTTAGAAACGTATACATTTAAAAAGCTGTGGATGTTTCCAGGTTCGCATGTGGATGATACACAGTTGCTATCCTATTGGATTTCTGTCTCATACAAGAGCCACAACAGCATACCATACAAGCAGTTGCACTGATAATCAACACAGCTGCAACACAGATAATTATATACAACCAATAACTTTCCCAAAAGAGGACACTTTTCTCTGGGTGGTCCTGGTGTAGATCTTGGCCTCTCACAAGGTCCTCCTTTTCAGCCTCGAGGTACCTAAATAGATTTGTGTAGTTGATCTCACCGTCCTCTAAATGGGTCTCGATCTCTTCCTCTTCTTCTTTGCTCAGTGGGCGACCAGTCAATTCAACCAATGCCTTTAGTCCCCCATCAAAATCTCTCGTGTAAAAGGAGTTACCCAGTCGAATGATCTGATCCATGTTCTTCATGGAGTCTTCAGGAACTCCAATAACCTTGGCTAGTTTGAGGATGTTGTCTTTGTTGTTGATCACTGTGGCGCCTATTGCCGATGCTACCCCTTTGGCCTTGTCAGAGGTGACAAATGTCTTGATCTTTTCCAGGGACTGTTTAAGTTTTTCGGTTTTTGAGGTCTTTGTATCAACTTGATAGGTACCTCTAGCTATAGATACTCTACCAGAACTAACCTTCTTGGTTCCGACATAGACCTCACAGTTCTTTGAATTCTTGCATTCATCACATTGAGTAGTCAGGCATTGTTTCATGGTAGAACTGGTGTAACAGAGAACCTTCTTGACATCTCCTCCAGGACATTTGTAGGACACTTCGATTTCATCTGACCCGTAATTCTTCAGACTTAGTCCAGCCAAATTACCCAAATTCACGATTCTGTCACCATCATTCTTCTTCTTGAAGTTATCAAACAGTCTTGTTTCTTTACAGTTCGTCACACCGCAGGCAACACAGACAACTTCCTTATAGTCCTTATATTTGGAAATCATGTTTATGTCAGGAGCCTCTACCCTTAGGGTTGAGCCACTAAGACAATGGACATTGTAGGTCTTGGTCGAGGCTAGGACCTTGTATGTAGCAATAAGAACTACTATTACGATTATGTTCATGGTTGTCCCGATGGTTTGGGTTTCAACTTAGTAGGACCTCTGTGAATGTGAATGCTGAGGGAGTTGTTACAGCTTGCATATATATACACACACCCTGTATCTGGAAATCCCCTGGCATGAGGCTTGGGTATAGGATTGCTCTCGTTGGGGGGATGCTCTGTTATCGGACGTTTCTACATAGATATGTTTAACCTGTTAGGGTATAGGGGGCAGTATTGAGACTTTTTGAAAAAAGATGTGCCCATTTTTAAATGCCTCCTACACCTACCCAGTAACTACAATATGCATATACTTATTATATATGGATAGAAAACACCCTAAAGTTTCAAAAACTGTTTGAATGGTGTCTGTGAGTATAACAGAACTCATTTGGCAGGCAAAACCCTGAGACAGATTCTGACAGGAAGTGGATACCTGATGTGTTGAATTGACTTTGAGCCTATGCCATTGAAAAACAAAGGGGGTGAGGTAAATTCTGGCACTTCCTATTGCTTCCACAAGATGTCCCCAGCCTTTACAAAGTGTTTTGAGTGTTCTACAGTGAGATCTGACCGAATAAGAGCCATGGAACGTGATGGTCCATCATTCACCCTGGCGCGCGATTTGATGGTGGGTACTCTCATTCCGAAACGTTTTAAAAGAAAACCCAATGGTCCGCCTTGAATTTTATTCATGTTCTGGTTAAAAAAGGCCCTAATGATTTATGCGATACAACGTTTGACATGTTTGAACGAACGGAAATATATTTTTTCCGTTCTTGAAGTGAAGTGAAGTCCGGCTGGCTTAGATCATGCGCTACAACACGGAGGTTTTTCGACATAAATGATGAGCTTTTTTGAACAAAACTACATTCGTTATGGACCTGGGACTCTTTGGAAGTGACATCTGATGAAGAGAATCAAAGGTAATGGATTATTTATATAGTATTTTCGATTTTAGATTCCTCCAACATGGCGGTTAGTCTGTATCGCTATGCGTATTTTTCTGGCGCAGTGCTCAGATTATTGCAAAGTGTGATTTCCCAGTAAGGTTAATTTAAAATCTGACAAGTCCATTGCGTTCAAGAGATGTAAATCTATAATTCTTTGAATGACAATATAATATTTTAGCAATGTTTTCTAATATTAATTAATTATTTTGTCGTCATGACTTGACTGCCGGTATTGGAGGGAAACGATTTCCTGAACATCAACGCCATAGTAAAACACTGTTTTTAGATATAAATATGAACTTGATAGAACTAAAAATGCATGCATTGTCTAACAAAATGTCCTAGGAGTGTCATCTGATGGAGATTGTAAAAGGTTAGTGCATAATTTTAGCTGATTGTATGGTTTTGGTAAAGCCTGTCTTTGAATCGACAATGCATTGCACACCGCTATTGTCAATGTACTCTCCTAACATAACCTAACTTTATGCTTTCCCCGTAAAACCTTTTTGAAATCGGTAAACGTGGTTAGATTAAGAAGATGTTTATCTTTCAAAGGCTGTAAGTTAGTTGTATGTTTGAGAAATTTGAATTTGTACATTTATTTGGTTTCAAATTTGCCGCTCTTGAAATGCACCTGCTGTTGATAGGGTGCGCCACAGGTGGCACGCTAACGTCCCAGGTAGCCTCAAGAAGTTAACAGTGGTTGGGGGAATCCTCTGCTATTGGACGTTTCTACTTAGATATGTTTAACAGTGGTTGGACAACACTTACTTGGTTTCTGCTTACATATTGGTTGAAAGGGTCCTCCATGGTTGGATTGTTGTGAAACCTTTAACTAGGCTATAAAAAGGCTGGTCTCTTTCTTCAACCCATGTCGCAGTCATGTTTACATTACTGGTGCTGGTGTATCTTGTTATCCCGAACAAAGGCTGTGGATTGAATGACAATTGTTGCAAGTGTCCACCTGGGGCAAGGCTGGGTGACAGCGGAACATGTGAAGATCCCCAGTGTACACCTTGTGAGAATGACGAATATATGCCATCGTACAACCGGGAAAGAATATGTCGTCTACAACCATACTGTGATCCCAACCTAAACTTTGAGATACGACATTATTATGATCTGACTAAAAGACACACCTGTAGGTGTAAAAAAGGCTTCCATTGTTCCAATTATGATTTTTGTTTACAATGCATTCCTCATTCCACATGTGAAAAAGATTATGTTGCTATTTCCCTGGGTAACCACACTCATGATGTTGAGTGTGGACCTAGACCGGACCGGCCATCTACTTTTAACCCGATGTTATTACTTTGCGGGATTCCTGTCTTGGCTGTGGTAGTGGGCATGGTTGTGATCTGCACAAAACAAGTCCCGGTACAATATCCAGATGTACTTAATGTGTTCAGATGCCTTTATAATTTCCTTACGATTAGGACCGAAGGAATGGTCACTGATGTTAATGGGACAGAAGGCCTCGAACTAGAAGGAGTGGTCACTGATGTTAATGACACAGAAGGCCTCGAGCTAGAAGGAGTTACGCATACAAAGTCCTATATCAGCAATGGTGAACAACAGGGACAGCAACAGGGACCTCGTATAATGCGGTGTATTTGTAAACTACCAAAGACCGTATGCCTCATCATGGTCATAACCTTGCCTTTGGGACTGAGCTGTGCACTCATTACCGTGGTGGACTGGTGCTTGGCAGCTTACTGCGACGCTTCGGTTTCTATCTACACTTTCCCCTTAGGTCATTCCATAACATCACATGGCCTTGGACAGATTGAGGCTATACCACTGTCTACTTTTTTGAACAGATGCAAAAATCAAAATGAGTTCACTGTACCCGGGACTGTGAGGTTCCACAAGGCTATCAAGTGTGTCAGGAAAACCAAGTATCATAAACAAGGCAATTCTGGGACATACTCGCGAAAGGACAATACTGGTTCAAAGGATTCCATTTCGGGACACGCGGGAGCATCTGGATCATTTGTTGGAGTGACTGCTTCGGCAGAAGCGTCTTTCAGCAAAATCGATGCTGTGGAGAACACAGTAGAGAGCAGTGTCTCGAATAGCGACAACGTGGCAATCTCTCTTACATCATACAAATGCGAAGTGGGTACTGTGATGTTGTCCTCCTACACGCCCAGTAGTGCACTCAAACAAGACATACACACCCTTAACCAAGATCCTTACAAGACCATCGATGACTTTTTACAAAACTGGGGTTACGCATTTGTGAGCTCTACTACAGTGGGTGGATATTACAGTTCATTCAATATATTTTCAACCTGTAACAAGGACGCAATGACAAGTCTGGACTTTGCCACAGAGCACTGTAATGAATTTGGTGCGAAAGCAGAGGCGACAGGTGGTGTGTTTGGAGCAAGTGTTGGTGTGGAAAAGGTCAAATGTAACACTGAAGGGTTGTCTGACTCCCAAAGAGAAACATTGACGGACATCACCAAAGAATCTCAGACACTTCAGGTTGGGGGTGATACTCTGGGAGGTGAGGCGAACTGGGAACTGACATTGAAAATGAATCCATACCCATTACAAATGACAATAACCCCGATAACAACAATTGTTGGATTCTCCGAAGAGTCTGTGACCCTGATAAAGCGCAGAGCTGCAAATGTTCAGCTATCTGTGGCTTCCTTGATGGAGAAGGTGCCTGATATGACAAGACAGTGTTAGCAATGTCTATCTAACCAATTGCTGCCATTGCTATGGTATATGTAGTTATCCAATAGGGATGTTTATGGGGTTGCCAGAGTGAGGAACCTCTTTCCTTTGTCATAGTAAAAGCGTGTGTAATGTAACTAGTGATGTATACCCTATATCTATGTGAATGTAAATACAAGTTTTATATTGATGGTACAAGCATGTTACACGAACCTTATCCATTGACTGAAGAGTGTGTAATGGTGATGTATACCCTATATCTATGTGAATGTAAATAAAAGTTTTATATTGCTGGTAAAGAGTCTCACATTCATGAACATGTGTGGAGAATGATTTATCCAACAACATTGGACTAGGAATATGTAAGCTGAATCAGACCTAGTCCATTTCGGTGTATATTCATATAATAGACTTTGGATATTTTATTCTGACTTGGAGGAACGATCACCGATCTGATATACGACCTATATCCGGATGACTGTTCTCACATACACACATTATTGGTTGGATAAGTGTAAGAGGCATAACTTACAACCCTCAAAAGAGTCCATAAAGCTCTCCCTATTCGGCCTGAGTAGTAACTCACAATCGGTCGCCGAAGGGATATGGACCAAAGGAACCATGGTTCTGAGGGGCAAGCAACCCTCAAAAGTGTCCGTAAAGCTCTACCTATTTGGCCTGAGTAGTAGCCATCAATCGGTCGCCGAAGGTATATGGACCAAACTACCATGGTTCCGAGGGACAAGCAACCCTCAGAAGTGTCCGTTTCGCATTTATTATATCGGACTAGTAGTTTGCCACTATCCCTGAGCTTCTAGGCCATGGAAGTCATGTTGTCAAAACCCAGGTTTCTGATTTCGCGCCGGTACCTGTCTGCCCCACCCGGGCATGACTGTGTAAAGACTGTATTACGGGATTTACCGATCTTCACTGTGTCACTCACACCGTGTTTTTTTTCCCCCGATCTCCCGTATGAAAAAAATGACCAAAAAAAAAACTTTTAAAACTTGAATAAATCGAAAAGTACAACTCCAATCCGGACGGGGTTTTTTTTGCACGAAAGGGCACATATAAACGAACATTTCCATATAAATTAAACCGTTTTTCCATAAAGAATTCTAATAGAAAATCGAGTTTTAAGTTTTCGAAAAAAAGTTCCCGGAACCGAAAAAAATAGTTCCTATGCATGAAAGATTTTATAAACAGGGGCTAATTGTTACCCATCACGAGAGAGGGTATGAGACAAAATTTGGGAACTCTAGCCCCTCAGGAAGTATTTTTAATCATTATTTGAAAATGTCAGATTTTGGTCAAAAAAGTTACAGAGTGCCCACTTTTCATTTCGCTCAGGAGACTAAGTCCAAACGTGCACCTGGTTTTATTTTGGGTTACCAGGTCTAAATTTTAAAAATGGTTTTAAATACTTTTAAAGGCCATCACCCACCCCCCAGGACCCCTGTTTCAGCACCCCACTGCTGTCCCATGTCAGTGGGATAAAGAATGAGTGTTTTATGGATGTTTGAAGGTTTGGTGGGGACGTGTCCGTAGCATATATGCACCTGGTTTTATTTTGGGTTACCAGGGGTGAAATTTTTCAAACGGTTTTAAATACTTTTAAAGGGTATAGGGACCTTCATACCCACCCTTAGAGCACCATCCTGCGGCCTCAACTCAATGAGGTACAGCAAGAGGGAATTATATAGCTTTTCAAAAAAGTCTCAGAAAAATGACTATGTTCAAACTGCTCAGGAAATCGGCTATGTTTTTCTTCTCAGAAATTGCACTATGTTTTACTTTTGGGTTACCAGGGGTGAAATTTTTCAAACGGTTTTAAATACTTTTAAAGGCCATCACCACCCCCAGGACCCCTGTTTCAGCACCCCACTGCTGTCCCATGTCAGTGGGATAAAGAATGAGTGTTTTATGGATGTTTGAAGGTTTGGTGGGGACGTGTCCGTAGCATATATGCACCTGGTTTTATTTTGGGTTACCAGGGGTGAAATTTGAAAAACGGTTTTAAATACTTATAAAGGGTATAGGGACCTTCATACCCACCCTTAGAGCACCATCCTGCGGCCTCAACTCAATGAGGTACAGCAAGAGGGAATTATATAGCTTTTCAAAAAAGTCTCAGAAAAATGACTATGTTCAAACTGCTCAGGAAATCGGCTATGTTTTTCTTCTCAGAAATTGCACTATGTTTTACTTTTGGGTTACCAGGGGTGAAATTTTTCAAACGGTTTTAAATACTTTTAAAGGCCATCACCACCCCCAGGACCCCTGTTTCAGCACCCCACTGCTGTCCCATGTCAGTGGGATAAAGAATGAGTGTTTTATGGATGTTTGAAGGTTTGGTGGGGACGTGTCCGTAGCATATATGCACCTGGTTTTATTTTGGGTTACCAGGGGTGAAATTTGAAAAACGGTTTTAAATACTTATAAAGGGTATAGGGACCTTCATACCCACCCTTAGAGCACCATCCTGCGGCCTCAACTCAATGAGGTACAGCAAGAGGGAATTATATAGCTTTTCAAAAAAGTCTCAGAAAAATGACTATGTTCAAACTGCTCAGGAAATCGGCTATGTTTTTCTTCTCAGAAATTGCACTATGTTTTACTTTTGGGTTACCAGGGGTGAAATTTTTCAAACGGTTTTAAATACTTTTAAAGGCCATCACCACCCCCAGGACCCCTGTTTCAGCACCCCACTGCTGTCCCATGTCAGTGGGATAAAGAATGAGTGTTTTATGGATGTTTGAAGGTTTGGTGGGGACGTGTCCGTAGCATATATGCACCTGGTTTTATTTTGGGTTACCAGGGGTGAAATTTGAAAAACGGTTTTAAATACTTATAAAGGGTATAGGGACCTTCATACCCACCCTTAGAGCACCATCCTGCGGCCTCAACTCAATGAGGTACAGCAAGAGGGAATTATATAGCTTTTCAAAAAAGTCTCAGAAAAATGACTATGTTCAAACTGCTCAGGAAATCGGCTATGTTTTTCTTCTCAGAAATTGCACTATGTTTTACTTTTGGGTTACCAGGGGTGAAATTTTTCAAACGGTTTTAAATACTTTTAAAGGCCATCACCACCCCCAGGACCCCTGTTTCAGCACCCCACTGCTGTCCCATGTCAGTGGGATAAAGAATGAGTGTTTTATGGATGTTTGAAGGTTTGGTGGGGACGTGTCCGTAGCATATATGCACCTGGTTTTATTTTGGGTTACCAGGGGTGAAATTTGAAAAACGGTTTTAAATACTTATAAAGGGTATAGGGACCTTCATACCCACCCTTAGAGCACCATCCTGCGGCCTCAACTCAATGAGGTACAGCAAGAGGGAATTATATAGCTTTTCAAAAAAGTCTCAGAAAAATGACTATGTTCAAACTGCTCAGGAAATCGGCTATGTTTTTCTTCTCAGAAATTGCACTATGTTTTACTTTTGGGTTACCAGGGGTGAAATTTTTCAAACGGTTTTAAATACTTTTAAAGGCCATCACCACCCCCAGGACCCCTGTTTCAGCACCCCACTGCTGTCCCATGTCAGTGGGATAAAGAATGAGTGTTTTATGGATGTTTGAAGGTTTGGTGGGGACGTGTCCGTAGCATATATGCACCTGGTTTTATTTGGGGTTACCAGGGGTGAAATTTGAAAAACGGTTTTAAATACTTATAAAGGGTATAGGGACCTTCATACCCACCCTTAGAGCACCATCCTGCGGCCTCAACTCAATGAGGTACAGCAAGAGGGAATTATATAGCTTTTCAAAAAAGTCTCAGAAAAATGACTATGTTCAAACTGCTCAGGAAATCGGCTATGTTTTTCTTCTCAGAAATTGCACTATGTTTTACTTTTGGGTTACCAGGGGTGAAATTTTTCAAACGGTTTTAAATACTTTTAAAGGCCATCACCACCCCCAGGACCCCTGTTTCAGCACCCCACTGCTGTCCCATGTCAGTGGGATAAAGAATGAGTGTTTTATGGATGTTTGAAGGTTTGGTGGGGACGTGTCCGTAGCATATATGCACCTGGTTTTATTTTGGGTTACCAGGGGTGAAATTTGAAAAACGGTTTTAAATACTTATAAAGGGTATAGGGACCTTCATACCCACCCTTAGAGCACCATCCTGCGGCCTCAACTCAATGAGGTACAGCAAGAGGGAATTATATAGCTTTTCAAAAAAGTCTCAGAAAAATGACTATGTTCAAACTGCTCAGGAAATCGGCTATGTTTTTCTTCTCAGAAATTGCACTATGTTTTACTTTTGGGTTACCAGGGGTGAAATTTTTCAAACGGTTTTAAATACTTTTAAAGGCCATCACCACCCCCAGGACCCCTGTTTCAGCACCCCACTGCTGTCCCATGTCAGTGGGATAAAGAATGAGTGTTTTATGGATGTTTGAAGGTTTGGTGGGGACGTGTCCGTAGCATATATGCACCTGGTTTTATTTTGGGTTACCAGGGGTGAAATTTGAAAAAACGGTTTTAAATACTTATAAAGGGTATAGGGACCTTCATACCCACCCTTAGAGCACCATCCTGCGGCCTCAACTCAATGAGGTACAGCAAGAGGGAATTATATAGCTTTTCAAAAAAGTCTCAGAAAAATGACTATGTTCAAACTGCTCAGGAAATCGGCTATGTTTTTCTTCTCAGAAATTGCACTATGTTTTACTTTTGGGTTACCAGGGGTGAAATTTTTCAAACGGTTTTAAATACTTTTAAAGGCCATCACCACCCCCAGGACCCCTGTTTCAGCACCCCACTGCTGTCCCATGTCAGTGGGATAAAGAATGAGTGTTTTATGGATGTTTGAAGGTTTGGTGGGGACGTGTCCGTAGCATATATGCACCTGGTTTTATTTTGGGTTACCAGGGGTGAAATTTGAAAAACGGTTTTAAATACTTATAAAGGGTATAGGGACCTTCATACCCACCCTTAGAGCACCATCCTGCGGCCTCAACTCAATGAGGTACAGCAAGAGGGAATTATATAGCTTTTCAAAAAAGTCTCAGAAAAATGACTATGTTCAAACTGCTCAGGAAATCGGCTATGTTTTTCTTCTCAGAAATTGCACTATGTTTTACTTTTGGGTTACCAGGGGTGAAATTTTTCAAACGGTTTTAAATACTTTTAAAGGCCATCACCACCCCCAGGACCCCTGTTTCAGCACCCCACTGCTGTCCCATGTCAGTGGGATAAAGAATGAGTGTTTTATGGATGTTTGAAGGTTTGGTGGGGACGTGTCCGTAGCATATATGCACCTGGTTTTATTTTGGGTTACCAGGGGTGAAATTTGAAAAACGGTTTTAAATACTTATAAAGGGTATAGGGACCTTCATACCCACCCTTAGAGCACCATCCTGCGGCCTCAACTCAATGAGGTACAGCAAGAGGGAATTATATAGCTTTTCAAAAAAGTCTCAGAAAAATGACTATGTTCAAACTGCTCAGGAAATCGGCTATGTTTTTCTTCTCAGAAATTGCACTATGTTTTACTTTTGGGTTACCAGGGGTGAAATTTTTCAAACGGTTTTAAATACTTTTAAAGGCCATCACCACCCCCAGGACCCCTGTTTCAGCACCCCACTGCTGTCCCATGTCAGTGGGATAAAGAATGAGTGTTTTATGGATGTTTGAAGGTTTGGTGGGGACGTGTCCGTAGCATATATGCACCTGGTTTTATTTTGGGTTACCAGGGGTGAAATTTGAAAAACGGTTTTAAATACTTATAAAGGGTATAGGGACCTTCATACCCACCCTTAGAGCACCATCCTGCGGCCTCAACTCAATGAGGTACAGCAAGAGGGAATTATATAGCTTTTCAAAAAAGTCTCAGAAAAATGACTATGTTCAAACTGCTCAGGAAATCGGCTATGTTTTTCTTCTCAGAAATTGCACTATGTTTTACTTTTGGGTTACCAGGGGTGAAATTTTTCAAACGGTTTTAAATACTTTTAAAGGCCATCACCACCCCCAGGACCCCTGTTTCAGCACCCCACTGCTGTCCCATGTCAGTGGGATAAAGAATGAGTGTTTTATGGATGTTTGAAGGTTTGGTGGGGACGTGTCCGTAGCATATATGCACCTGGTTTTATTTTGGGTTACCAGGGGTGAAATTTGAAAAACGGTTTTAAATACTTATAAAGGGTATAGGGACCTTCATACCCACCCTTAGAGCACCATCCTGCGGCCTCAACTCAATGAGGTACAGCAAGAGGGAATTATATAGCTTTTCAAAAAAGTCTCAGAAAAATGACTATGTTCAAACTGCTCAGGAAATCGGCTATGTTTTTCTTCTCAGAAATTGCACTATGTTTTACTTTTGGGTTACCAGGGGTGAAATTTTTCAAACGGTTTTAAATACTTTTAAAGGCCATCACCACCCCCAGGACCCCTGTTTCAGCACCCCACTGCTGTCCCATGTCAGTGGGATAAAGAATGAGTGTTTTATGGATGTTTGAAGGTTTGGTGGGGACGTGTCCGTAGCATATATGCACCTGGTTTTATTTTGGGTTACCAGGGGTGAAATTTGAAAAACGGTTTTAAATACTTATAAAGGGTATAGGGACCTTCATACCCACCCTTAGAGCACCATCCTGCGGCCTCAACTCAATGAGGTACAGCAAGAGGGAATTATATAGCTTTTCAAAAAAGTCTCAGAAAAATGACTATGTTCAAACTGCTCAGGAAATCGGCTATGTTTTTCTTCTCAGAAATTGCACTATGTTTTACTTTTGGGTTACCAGGGGTGAAATTTTTCAAACGGTTTTAAATACTTTTAAAGGCCATCACCACCCCCAGGACCCCTGTTTCAGCACCCCACTGCTGTCCCATGTCAGTGGGATAAAGAATGAGTGTTTTATGGATGTTTGAAGGTTTGGTGGGGACGTGTCCGTAGCATATATGCACCTGGTTTTATTTTGGGTTACCAGGGGTGAAATTTGAAAAACGGTTTTAAATACTTATAAAGGGTATAGGGACCTTCATACCCACCCTTAGAGCACCATCCTGCGGCCTCAACTCAATGAGGTACAGCAAGAGGGAATTATATAGCTTTTCAAAAAAGTCTCAGAAAAATGACTATGTTCAAACTGCTCAGGAAATCGGCTATGTTTTTCTTCTCAGAAATTGCACTATGTTTTACTTTTGGGTTACCAGGGGTGAAATTTTTCAAACGGTTTTAAATACTTTTAAAGGCCATCACCACCCCCAGGACCCCTGTTTCAGCACCCCACTGCTGTCCCATGTCAGTGGGATAAAGAATGAGTGTTTTATGGATGTTTGAAGGTTTGGTGGGGACGTGTCCGTAGCATATATGCACCTGGTTTTATTTTGGGTTACCAGGGGTGAAATTTGAAAAACGGTTTTAAATACTTATAAAGGGTATAGGGACCTTCATACCCACCCTTAGAGCACCATCCTGCGGCCTCAACTCAATGAGGTACAGCAAGAGGGAATTATATAGCTTTTCAAAAAAGTCTCAGAAAAATGACTATGTTCAAACTGCTCAGGAAATCGGCTATGTTTTTCTTCTCAGAAATTGCACTATGTTTTACTTTTGGGTTACCAGGGGTGAAATTTTTCAAACGGTTTTAAATACTTTTAAAGGCCATCACCACCCCCAGGACCCCTGTTTCAGCACCCCACTGCTGTCCCATGTCAGTGGGATAAAGAATGAGTGTTTTATGGATGTTTGAAGGTTTGGTGGGGACGTGTCCGTAGCATATATGCACCTGGTTTTATTTTGGGTTACCAGGGGTGAAATTTGAAAAACGGTTTTAAATACTTATAAAGGGTATAGGGACCTTCATACCCACCCTTAGAGCACCATCCTGCGGCCTCAACTCAATGAGGTACAGCAAGAGGGAATTATATAGCTTTTCAAAAAAGTCTCAGAAAAATGACTATGTTCAAACTGCTCAGGAAATCGGCTATGTTTTTCTTCTCAGAAATTGCACTATGTTTTACTTTTGGGTTACCAGGGGTGAAATTTTTAAAACGGTTTTAAATACTTTTAAAGGCCATCACCACCCCCAGGACCCCTGTTTCAGCACCCCACTGCTGTCCCATGTCAGTGGGATAAAGAATGAGTGTTTTATGGATGTTTGAAGGTTTGGTGGGGACGTGTCCGTAGCATATATGCACCTGGTTTTATTTTGGGTTACCAGGGGTGAAATTTGAAAAACGGTTTTAAATACTTATAAAGGGTATAGGGACCTTCATACCCACCCTTAGAGCACCATCCTGCGGCCTCAACTCAATGAGGTACAGCAAGAGGGAATTATATAGCTTTTCAAAAAAGTCTCAGAAAAATGACTATGTTCAAACTGCTCAGGAAATCGGCTATGTTTTTCTTCTCAGAAATTGCACTATGTTTTACTTTTGGGTTACCAGGGGTGAAATTTTTCAAACGGTTTTAAATACTTTTAAAGGCCATCACCACCCCCAGGACCCCTGTTTCAGCACCCCACTGCTGTCCCATGTCAGTGGGATAAAGAATGAGTGTTTTATGGATGTTTGAAGGTTTGGTGGGGACGTGTCCGTAGCATATATGCACCTGGTTTTATTTTGGGTTACCAGGGGTGAAATTTGAAAAACGGTTTTAAATACTTATAAAGGGTATAGGGACCTTCATACCCACCCTTAGAGCACCATCCTGCGGCCTCAACTCAATGAGGTACAGCAAGAGGGAATTATATAGCTTTTCAAAAAAGTCTCAGAAAAATGACTATGTTCAAACTGCTCAGGAAATCGGCTATGTTTTTCTTCTCAGAAATTGCACTATGTTTTACTTTTGGGTTACCAGGGGTGAAATTTTTCAAACGGTTTTAAATACTTTTAAAGGCCATCACCACCCCCAGGACCCCTGTTTCAGCACCCCACTGCTGTCCCATGTCAGTGGGATAAAGAATGAGTGTTTTATGGATGTTTGAAGGTTTGGTGGGGACGTGTCCGTAGCATATATGCACCTGGTTTTATTTTGGGTTACCAGGGGTGAAATTTGAAAAACGGTTTTAAATACTTATAAAGGGTATAGGGACCTTCATACCCACCCTTAGAGCACCATCCTGCGGCCTCAACTCAATGAGGTACAGCAAGAGGGAATTATATAGCTTTTCAAAAAAGTCTCAGAAAAATGACTATGTTCAAACTGCTCAGGAAATCGGCTATGTTTTTCTTCTCAGAAATTGCACTATGTTTTACTTTTGGGTTACCAGGGGTGAAATTTTTCAAACGGTTTTAAATACTTTTAAAGGCCATCACCACCCCCAGGACCCCTGTTTCAGCACCCCACTGCTGTCCCATGTCAGTGGGATAAAGAATGAGTGTTTTATGGATGTTTGAAGGTTTGGTGGGGACGTGTCCGTAGCATATATGCACCTGGTTTTATTTTGGGTTACCAGGGGTGAAATTTGAAAAACGGTTTTAAATACTTATAAAGGGTATAGGGACCTTCATACCCACCCTTAGAGCACCATCCTGCGGCCTCAACTCAATGAGGTACAGCAAGAGGGAATTATATAGCTTTTCAAAAAAGTCTCAGAAAAATGACTATGTTCAAACTGCTCAGGAAATCGGCTATGTTTTTCTTCTCAGAAATTGCACTATGTTTTACTTTTGGGTTACCAGGGGTGAAATTTTTCAAACGGTTTTAAATACTTTTAAAGGCCATCACCACCCCCAGGACCCCTGTTTCAGCACCCCACTGCTGTCCCATGTCAGTGGGATAAAGAATGAGTGTTTTATGGATGTTTGAAGGTTTGGTGGGGACGTGTCCGTAGCATATATGCACCTGGTTTTATTTTGGGTTACCAGGGGTGAAATTTGAAAAACGGTTTTAAATACTTATAAAGGGTATAGGGACCTTCATACCCACCCTTAGAGCACCATCCTGCGGCCTCAACTCAATGAGGTACAGCAAGAGGGAATTATATAGCTTTTCAAAAAAGTCTCAGAAAAATGACTATGTTCAAACTGCTCAGGAAATCGGCTATGTTTTTCTTCTCAGAAATTGCACTATGTTTTACTTTTGGGTTACCAGGGGTGAAATTTTTCAAACGGTTTTAAATACTTTTAAAGGCCATCACCACCCCCAGGACCCCTGTTTCAGCACCCCACTGCTGTCCCATGTCAGTGGGATAAAGAATGAGTGTTTTATGGATGTTTGAAGGTTTGGTGGGGACGTGTCCGTAGCATATATGCACCTGGTTTTATTTTGGGTTACCAGGGGTGAAATTTGAAAAACGGTTTTAAATACTTATAAAGGGTATAGGGACCTTCATACCCACCCTTAGAGCACCATCCTGCGGCCTCAACTCAATGAGGTACAGCAAGAGGGAATTATATAGCTTTTCAAAAAAGTCTCAGAAAAATGACTATGTTCAAACTGCTCAGGAAATCGGCTATGTTTTTCTTCTCAGAAATTGCACTATGTTTTACTTTTGGGTTACCAGGGGTGAAATTTTTCAAACGGTTTTAAATACTTTTAAAGGCCATCACCACCCCCAGGACCCCTGTTTCAGCACCCCACTGCTGTCCCATGTCAGTGGGATAAAGAATGAGTGTTTTATGGATGTTTGAAGGTTTGGTGGGGACGTGTCCGTAGCATATATGCACCTGGTTTTATTTTGGGTTACCAGGGGTGAAATTTGAAAAACGGTTTTAAATACTTATAAAGGGTATAGGGACCTTCATACCCACCCTTAGAGCACCATCCTGCGGCCTCAACTCAATGAGGTACAGCAAGAGGGAATTATATAGCTTTTCAAAAAAGTCTCAGAAAAATGACTATGTTCAAACTGCTCAGGAAATCGGCTATGTTTTTCTTCTCAGAAATTGCACTATGTTTTACTTTTGGGTTACCAGGGGTGAAATTTTTCAAACGGTTTTAAATACTTTTAAAGGCCATCACCACCCCCAGGACCCCTGTTTCAGCACCCCACTGCTGTCCCATGTCAGTGGGATAAAGAATGAGTGTTTTATGGATGTTTGAAGGTTTGGTGGGGACGTGTCCGTAGCATATATGCACCTGGTTTTATTTTGGGTTACCAGGGGTGAAATTTGAAAAACGGTTTTAAATACTTATAAAGGGTATAGGGACCTTCATACCCACCCTTAGAGCACCATCCTGCGGCCTCAACTCAATGAGGTACAGCAAGAGGGAATTATATAGCTTTTCAAAAAAGTCTCAGAAAAATGACTATGTTCAAACTGCTCAGGAAATCGGCTATGTTTTTCTTCTCAGAAATTGCACTATGTTTTACTTTTGGGTTACCAGGGGTGAAATTTTTCAAACGGTTTTAAATACTTTTAAAGGCCATCACCACCCCCAGGACCCCTGTTTCAGCACCCCACTGCTGTCCCATGTCAGTGGGATAAAGAATGAGTGTTTTATGGATGTTTGAAGGTTTGGTGGGGACGTGTCCGTAGCATATATGCACCTGGTTTTATTTTGGGTTACCAGGGGTGAAATTTGAAAAACGGTTTTAAATACTTATAAAGGGTATAGGGACCTTCATACCCACCCTTAGAGCACCATCCTGCGGCCTCAACTCAATGAGGTACAGCAAGAGGGAATTATATAGCTTTTCAAAAAAGTCTCAGAAAAATGACTATGTTCAAACTGCTCAGGAAATCGGCTATGTTTTTCTTCTCAGAAATTGCACTATGTTTTACTTTTGGGTTACCAGGGGTGAAATTTTTCAAACGGTTTTAAATACTTTTAAAGGCCATCACCACCCCCAGGACCCCTGTTTCAGCACCCCACTGCTGTCCCATGTCAGTGGGATAAAGAATGAGTGTTTTATGGATGTTTGAAGGTTTGGTGGGGACGTGTCCGTAGCATATATGCACCTGGTTTTATTTTGGGTTACCAGGGGTGAAATTTGAAAAACGGTTTTAAATACTTATAAAGGGTATAGGGACCTTCATACCCACCCTTAGAGCACCATCCTGCGGCCTCAACTCAATGAGGTACAGCAAGAGGGAATTATATAGCTTTTCAAAAAAGTCTCAGAAAAATGACTATGTTCAAACTGCTCAGGAAATCGGCTATGTTTTTCTTCTCAGAAATTGCACTATGTTTTACTTTTGGGTTACCAGGGGTGAAATTTTTCAAACGGTTTTAAATACTTTTAAAGGCCATCACCACCCCCAGGACCCCTGTTTCAGCACCCCACTGCTGTCCCATGTCAGTGGGATAAAGAATGAGTGTTTTATGGATGTTTGAAGGTTTGGTGGGGACGTGTCCGTAGCATATATGCACCTGGTTTTATTTTGGGTTACCAGGGGTGAAATTTGAAAAACGGTTTTAAATACTTATAAAGGGTATAGGGACCTTCATACCCACCCTTAGAGCACCATCCTGCGGCCTCAACTCAATGAGGTACAGCAAGAGGGAATTATATAGCTTTTCAAAAAAGTCTCAGAAAAATGACTATGTTCAAACTGCTCAGGAAATCGGCTATGTTTTTCTTCTCAGAAATTGCACTATGTTTTACTTTTGGGTTACCAGGGGTGAAATTTTTCAAACGGTTTTAAATACTTTTAAAGGCCATCACCACCCCCAGGACCCCTGTTTCAGCACCCCACTGCTGTCCCATGTCAGTGGGATAAAGAATGAGTGTTTTTATGGATGTTTGAAGGTTTGGTGGGGACGTGTCCGTAGCATAT
>NC_042969.1:91436129-91444194 GCF_901001165.1 Salmo trutta | reverse complement strand
TGGGGTGCTGAAACAGGGGTCCTGGGGGTGGTGATGGCCTTTAAAAGTATTTAAAACCGTTTGAAAAATTTCACCCCTGGTAACCCAAAAGTAAAACATAGTGCAATTTCTGAGAAGAAAAACATAGCCGATTTCCTGAGCAGTTTGAACATAGTCATTTTTCTGAGACTTTTTTGAAAAGCTATATAATTCCCTCTTGCTGTACCTCATTGAGTTGAGGCCGCAGGATGGTGCTCTAAGGGTGGGTATGAAGGTCCCTATACCCTTTATAAGTATTTAAAACCGTTTTTCAAATTTCACCCCTGGTAACCCAAAATAAAACCAGGTGCATATATGCTACGGACACGTCCCCACCAAACCTTCAAACATCCATAAAACACTCATTCTTTATCCCACTGACATGGGACAGCAGTGGGGTGCTGAAACAGGGGTCCTGGGGGTGGTGATGGCCTTTAAAAGTATTTAAAACCGTTTGAAAAATTTCACCCCTGGTAACCCAAAAGTAAAACATAGTGCAATTTCTGAGAAGAAAAACATAGCCGATTTCCTGAGCAGTTTGAACATAGTCATTTTTCTGAGACTTTTTTGAAAAGCTATATAATTCCCTCTTGCTGTACCTCATTGAGTTGAGGCCGCAGGATGGTGCTCTAAGGGTGGGTATGAAGGTCCCTATACCCTTTATAAGTATTTAAAACCGTTTTTCAAATTTCACCCCTGGTAACCCAAAATAAAACCAGGTGCATATATGCTACGGACACGTCCCCACCAAACCTTCAAACATCCATAAAACACTCATTCTTTATCCCACTGACATGGGACAGCAGTGGGGTGCTGAAACAGGGGTCCTGGGGGTGGTGATGGCCTTTAAAAGTATTTAAAACCGTTTGAAAAATTTCACCCCTGGTAACCCAAAAGTAAAACATAGTGCAATTTCTGAGAAGAAAAACATAGCCGATTTCCTGAGCAGTTTGAACATAGTCATTTTTCTGAGACTTTTTTGAAAAGCTATATAATTCCCTCTTGCTGTACCTCATTGAGTTGAGGCCGCAGGATGGTGCTCTAAGGGTGGGTATGAAGGTCCCTATACCCTTTATAAGTATTTAAAACCGTTTTTCAAATTTCACCCCTGGTAACCCAAAATAAAACCAGGTGCATATATGCTACGGACACGTCCCCACCAAACCTTCAAACATCCATAAAACACTCATTCTTTATCCCACTGACATGGGACAGCAGTGGGGTGCTGAAACAGGGGTCCTGGGGGTGGTGATGGCCTTTAAAAGTATTTAAAACCGTTTGAAAAATTTCACCCCTGGTAACCCAAAAGTAAAACATAGTGCAATTTCTGAGAAGAAAAACATAGCCGATTTCCTGAGCAGTTTGAACATAGTCATTTTTCTGAGACTGTTTTGAAAAGCTATATAATTCCCTCTTGCTGTACCTCATTGAGTTGAGGCCGCAGGATGGTGCTCTAAGGGTGGGTATGAAGGTCCCTATACCCTTTATAAGTATTTAAAACCGTTTTTCAAATTTCACCCCTGGTAACCCAAAATAAAACCAGGTGCATATATGCTACGGACACGTCCCCACCAAACCTTCAAACATCCATAAAACACTCATTCTTTATCCCACTGACATGGGACAGCAGTGGGGTGCTGAAACAGGGGTCCTGGGGGTGGTGATGGCCTTTAAAAGTATTTAAAACCGTTTGAAAAATTTCACCCCTGGTAACCCAAAAGTAAAACATAGTGCAATTTCTGAGAAGAAAAACATAGCCGATTTCCTGAGCAGTTTGAACATAGTCATTTTTCTGAGACTTTTTTGAAAAGCTATATAATTCCCTCTTGCTGTACCTCATTGAGTTGAGGCCGCAGGATGGTGCTCTAAGGGTGGGTATGAAGGTCCCTATACCCTTTATAAGTATTTAAAACCGTTTTTCAAATTTCACCCCTGGTAACCCAAAATAAAACCAGGTGCATATATGCTACGGACACGTCCCCACCAAACCTTCAAACATCCATAAAACACTCATTCTTTATCCCACTGACATGGGACAGCAGTGGGGTGCTGAAACAGGGGTCCTGGGGGTGGTGATGGCCTTTAAAAGTATTTAAAACCGTTTGAAAAATTTCACCCCTGGTAACCCAAAAGTAAAACATAGTGCAATTTCTGAGAAGAAAAACATAGCCGATTTCCTGAGCAGTTTGAACATAGTCATTTTTCTGAGACTTTTTTGAAAAGCTATATAATTCCCTCTTGCTGTACCTCATTGAGTTGAGGCCGCAGGATGGTGCTCTAAGGGTGGGTATGAAGGTCCCTATACCCTTTATAAGTATTTAAAACCGTTTTTCAAATTTCACCCCTGGTAACCCAAAATAAAACCAGGTGCATATATGCTACGGACACGTCCCCACCAAACCTTCAAACATCCATAAAACACTCATTCTTTATCCCACTGACATGGGACAGCAGTGGGGTGCTGAAACAGGGGTCCTGGGGGTGGTGATGGCCTTTAAAAGTATTTAAAACCGTTTGAAAAATTTCACCCCTGGTAACCCAAAAGTAAAACATAGTGCAATTTCTGAGAAGAAAAACATAGCCGATTTCCTGAGCAGTTTGAACATAGTCATTTTTCTGAGACTTTTTTGAAAAGCTATATAATTCCCTCTTGCTGTACCTCATTGAGTTGAGGCCGCAGGATGGTGCTCTAAGGGTGGGTATGAAGGTCCCTATACCCTTTATAAGTATTTAAAACCGTTTTTCAAATTTCACCCCTGGTAACCCAAAATAAAACCAGGTGCATATATGCTACGGACACGTCCCCACCAAACCTTCAAACATCCATAAAACACTCATTCTTTATCCCACTGACATGGGACAGCAGTGGGGTGCTGAAACAGGGGTCCTGGGGGTGGTGATGGCCTTTAAAAGTATTTAAAACCGTTTGAAAAATTTCACCCCTGGTAACCCAAAAGTAAAACATAGTGCAATTTCTGAGAAGAAAAACATAGCCGATTTCCTGAGCAGTTTGAACATAGTCATTTTTCTGAGACTTTTTTGAAAAGCTATATAATTCCCTCTTGCTGTACCTCATTGAGTTGAGGCCGCAGGATGGTGCTCTAAGGGTGGGTATGAAGGTCCCTATACCCTTTATAAGTATTTAAAACCGTTTTTCAAATTTCACCCCTGGTAACCCAAAATAAAACCAGGTGCATATATGCTACGGACACGTCCCCACCAAACCTTCAAACATCCATAAAACACTCATTCTTTATCCCACTGACATGGGACAGCAGTGGGGTGCTGAAACAGGGGTCCTGGGGGTGGTGATGGCCTTTAAAAGTATTTAAAACCGTTTGAAAAATTTCACCCCTGGTAACCCAAAAGTAAAACATAGTGCAATTTCTGAGAAGAAAAACATAGCCGATTTCCTGAGCAGTTTGAACATAGTCATTTTTCTGAGACTTTTTTGAAAAGCTATATAATTCCCTCTTGCTGTACCTCATTGAGTTGAGGCCGCAGGATGGTGCTCTAAGGGTGGGTATGAAGGTCCCTATACCCTTTATAAGTATTTAAAACCGTTTTTCAAATTTCACCCCTGGTAACCCAAAATAAAACCAGGTGCATATATGCTACGGACACGTCCCCACCAAACCTTCAAACATCCATAAAACACTCATTCTTTATCCCACTGACATGGGACAGCAGTGGGGTGCTGAAACAGGGGTCCTGGGGGTGGTGATGGCCTTTAAAAGTATTTAAAACCGTTTGAAAAATTTCACCCCTGGTAACCCAAAAGTAAAACATAGTGCAATTTCTGAGAAGAAAAACATAGCCGATTTCCTGAGCAGTTTGAACATAGTCATTTTTCTGAGACTTTTTTGAAAAGCTATATAATTCCCTCTTGCTGTACCTCATTGAGTTGAGGCCGCAGGATGGTGCTCTAAGGGTGGGTATGAAGGTCCCTATACCCTTTATAAGTATTTAAAACCGTTTTTCAAATTTCACCCCTGGTAACCCAAAATAAAACCAGGTGCATATATGCTACGGACACGTCCCCACCAAACCTTCAAACATCCATAAAACACTCATTCTTTATCCCACTGACATGGGACAGCAGTGGGGTGCTGAAACAGGGGTCCTGGGGGTGGTGATGGCCTTTAAAAGTATTTAAAACCGTTTGAAAAATTTCACCCCTGGTAACCCAAAAGTAAAACATAGTGCAATTTCTGAGAAGAAAAACATAGCCGATTTCCTGAGCAGTTTGAACATAGTCATTTTTCTGAGACTTTTTTGAAAAGCTATATAATTCCCTCTTGCTGTACCTCATTGAGTTGAGGCCGCAGGATGGTGCTCTAAGGGTGGGTATGAAGGTCCCTATACCCTTTATAAGTATTTAAAACCGTTTTTCAAATTTCACCCCTGGTAACCCAAAATAAAACCAGGTGCATATATGCTACGGACACGTCCCCACCAAACCTTCAAACATCCATAAAACACTCATTCTTTATCCCACTGACATGGGACAGCAGTGGGGTGCTGAAACAGGGGTCCTGGGGGTGGTGATGGCCTTTAAAAGTATTTAAAACCGTTTGAAAAATTTCACCCCTGGTAACCCAAAAGTAAAACATAGTGCAATTTCTGAGAAGAAAAACATAGCCGATTTCCTGAGCAGTTTGAACATAGTCATTTTTCTGAGACTTTTTTGAAAAGCTATATAATTCCCTCTTGCTGTACCTCATTGAGTTGAGGCCGCAGGATGGTGCTCTAAGGGTGGGTATGAAGGTCCCTATACCCTTTATAAGTATTTAAAACCGTTTTTCAAATTTCACCCCTGGTAACCCAAAATAAAACCAGGTGCATATATGCTACGGACACGTCCCCACCAAACCTTCAAACATCCATAAAACACTCATTCTTTATCCCACTGACATGGGACAGCAGTGGGGTGCTGAAACAGGGGTCCTGGGGGTGGTGATGGCCTTTAAAAGTATTTAAAACCGTTTGAAAAATTTCACCCCTGGTAACCCAAAAGTAAAACATAGTGCAATTTCTGAGAAGAAAAACATAGCCGATTTCCTGAGCAGTTTGAACATAGTCATTTTTCTGAGACTTTTTTGAAAAGCTATATAATTCCCTCTTGCTGTACCTCATTGAGTTGAGGCCGCAGGATGGTGCTCTAAGGGTGGGTATGAAGGTCCCTATACCCTTTATAAGTATTTAAAACCGTTTTTCAAATTTCACCCCTGGTAACCCAAAATAAAACCAGGTGCATATATGCTACGGACACGTCCCCACCAAACCTTCAAACATCCATAAAACACTCATTCTTTATCCCACTGACATGGGACAGCAGTGGGGTGCTGAAACAGGGGTCCTGGGGGTGGTGATGGCCTTTAAAAGTATTTAAAACCGTTTGAAAAATTTCACCCCTGGTAACCCAAAAGTAAAACATAGTGCAATTTCTGAGAAGAAAAACATAGCCGATTTCCTGAGCAGTTTGAACATAGTCATTTTTCTGAGACTTTTTTGAAAAGCTATATAATTCCCTCTTGCTGTACCTCATTGAGTTGAGGCCGCAGGATGGTGCTCTAAGGGTGGGTATGAAGGTCCCTATACCCTTTATAAGTATTTAAAACCGTTTTTCAAATTTCACCCCTGGTAACCCAAAATAAAACCAGGTGCATATATGCTACGGACACGTCCCCACCAAACCTTCAAACATCCATAAAACACTCATTCTTTATCCCACTGACATGGGACAGCAGTGGGGTGCTGAAACAGGGGTCCTGGGGGTGGTGATGGCCTTTAAAAGTATTTAAAACCGTTTGAAAAATTTCACCCCTGGTAACCCAAAAGTAAAACATAGTGCAATTTCTGAGAATTTTGGACTTAGCCATTTTTCTGAGATTTTTTTAAAACTTCCATAAATCAGCCAGGCCTGCCCCCATTGACTTGGGCCCGTAGTAGGGTGCTCTCAGGGTGGGTATGTAGGTCCCTATACCATTTAAAAGTATTTAAAACCGTTTTTAAAATTTAGACCTGGTAACCCAAAATAAAACCAGGTGCCTGTAATACGGACACGTCCCCACCGTACTTTAAAACATCCATAAAACACTAATTCTTTATCCCACTGACTTGGGATCAACGTGGGGTGCTCCCACGGTGGTGAAGGAGGTGGTTATGGCCTTTAAAAGTATTTAAAACCGTTTTAAAAAAATGGACCTGGTAACCCAAAAATAAAACATAGTGCAATTTCTGAGAATTTTGGACTTAGTCATTTTTCTGAGATTTTTTTAAAACTTCCATAAATCAGCCAGGCCTGCCCCCATTGACTTGGGCCCGTAGTAGGGTGCTCTCAGGGTGGGTATGTAGGTCCCTATACCCTTTAAAAGTATTTAAAACCGTTTTTAAAATTTAGACCTGGTAACCCAAAATAAAACCAGGTGCCTGTAATACGGACACGTCTCCACCGTACTTTAAAACATCCATAAAACACTAATTCTTTATCCCACTGACTTGGGATCAACGTGGGGTGTTCCCATGGTGATGAAGGAGGTGGTTATGGCCTTTAAAAGTATTTAAAACCGTTTTTAAAAAATGGACCTGGTAACCCAAAAATAAAACATAGTGCAATTTCTGAGAATTTTGGACTTAGCCATTTTTCTGAGATTTTTTTTAAAACTTCCATAAATCAGCCAGGCCTGCCCCCATTGACTTGGGCCCGTAGTAGGGTGCTCTCAGGGTGGGTATGTAGGTCCCTATACCCTTTAAAAGTATTTAAAACCGTTTTTAAAATTTAGACCTGGTAACCCAAAATAAAACCAGGTGCCTGTAATACGGACACGTCCCCACCGTACTTTAAAACATCCATAAAACACTAATTCTTTATCCCACTGACTTGGGATCAACGTGGGGTGCTCCCATGGTGATGAAGAAGGTGGTTATGGCCTTTAAAAGTATTTAAAACCATTTTTAAAATTTAGACCTGGTAACCCAAAATAAAACCAGGTGCACGTTTGGACTTAGTCTCCTGAGCGAAATGAAAAGTGGGCACTCTGTAACTTTTTTGACCAAAATCTGACATTTTCAAATAATGATTAAAAATACTTCCTGAGGGGCTAGAGTTCCCAAATTTTGTCTCATACCCTCTCTCGTGATGGGTAACAATTAGCCCCTGTTTATAAAATCTTTCATGCATAGGAACTATTTTTTTCGGTTCCGGGAACTTTTTTTCGAAAACTTAAAACTCGATTTTCTATTAGAATTCTTTATGGAAAAACGGTTTAATTTATATGGAAATGTTCGTTTATATGTGCCCTTTCGTGCAAAAAAAACCCCGTCCGGATTGGAGTTGTACTTTTCGATTTATTCAAGTTTTAAAAGTTTTTTTTTGGTCATTTTTTTCATACGGGAGATCGGGGGAAAAAAAACACGGTGTGAGTGACACAGTGAAGATCGGTAAATCCCGTAATACAGTCTTTACACAGTCATGCCCGGGTGGGGCAGACAGGTACCGGCGCGAAATCAGAAACCTGGGTTTTGACAACATGACTTCCATGGCCTAGAAGCTCAGGGATAGTGGCAAACTACTAGTCCGATATAATAAATGCGAAACGGACACTTCTGAGGGTTGCTTGTCCCTCGGAACCATGGTAGTTTGGTCCATATACCTTCGGCGACCGATTGATGGCTACTACTCAGGCCGAATAGGTAGAGCTTTACGGACACTTTTGAGGGTTGCTTGCCCCTCAGAACCATGGTTCCTTTGGTCCATATCCCTTCGGCGACCGATTGTGAGTTACTACTCAGGCCGAATAGGGAGAGCTTTATGGACTCTTTTGAGGGTTGCTTGCCCCTCAGAACCGTGGGTACTTTGGACCTTATCCCTCCGGCGCCCGATTGGTCCTAAGTATTGATCCAATTTTCCCAGCTTGGTGGTGGGAGGATATTGAGCTCTGTCCTGGGCAGGTGCTCTATCCCAGCTATCACCTTGTGGGTTTGGGTCCTCCATGACCATGGTTCTTGTCCCAGCTTGCCACACGTTGCGTATCCATGGTTGTCC
>NC_042969.1:91416129-91423629 GCF_901001165.1 Salmo trutta | reverse complement strand
CTACGGACACGTCCCCACCAAACCTTCAAACATCCATAAAACACTCATTCTTTATCCCACTGACATGGGACAGCAGTGGGGTGCTGAAACAGGGGTCCTGGGGGTGGTGATGGCCTTTAAAAGTATTTAAAACCGTTTGAAAAATTTCACCCCTGGTAACCCAAAAGTAAAACATAGTGCAATTTCTGAGAAGAAAAACATAGCCGATTTCCTGAGCAGTTTGAACATAGTCATTTTTCTGAGACTTTTTTGAAAAGCTATATAATTCCCTCTTGCTGTACCTCATTGAGTTGAGGCCGCAGGATGGTGCTCTAAGGGTGGGTATGAAGGTCCCTATACCCTTTATAAGTATTTAAAACCGTTTTTCAAATTTCACCCCTGGTAACCCAAAATAAAACCAGGTGCATATATGCTACGGACACGTCCCCACCAAACCTTCAAACATCCATAAAACACTCATTCTTTATCCCACTGACATGGGACAGCAGTGGGGTGCTGAAACAGGGGTCCTGGGGGTGGTGATGGCCTTTAAAAGTATTTAAAACCGTTTGAAAAATTTCACCCCTGGTAACCCAAAAGTAAAACATAGTGCAATTTCTGAGAAGAAAAACATAGCCGATTTCCTGAGCAGTTTGAACATAGTCATTTTTCTGAGACTTTTTTGAAAAGCTATATAATTCCCTCTTGCTGTACCTCATTGAGTTGAGGCCGCAGGATGGTGCTCTAAGGGTGGGTATGAAGGTCCCTATACCCTTTATAAGTATTTAAAACCGTTTTTCAAATTTCACCCCTGGTAACCCAAAATAAAACCAGGTGCATATATGCTACGGACACGTCCCCACCAAACCTTCAAACATCCATAAAACACTCATTCTTTATCCCACTGACATGGGACAGCAGTGGGGTGCTGAAACAGGGGTCCTGGGGGTGGTGATGGCCTTTAAAAGTATTTAAAACCGTTTGAAAAATTTCACCCCTGGTAACCCAAAAGTAAAACATAGTGCAATTTCTGAGAAGAAAAACATAGCCGATTTCCTGAGCAGTTTGAACATAGTCATTTTTCTGAGACTTTTTTGAAAAGCTATATAATTCCCTCTTGCTGTACCTCATTGAGTTGAGGCCGCAGGATGGTGCTCTAAGGGTGGGTATGAAGGTCCCTATACCCTTTATAAGTATTTAAAACCGTTTTTCAAATTTCACCCCTGGTAACCCAAAATAAAACCAGGTGCATATATGCTACGGACACGTCCCCACCAAACCTTCAAACATCCATAAAACACTCATTCTTTATCCCACTGACATGGGACAGCAGTGGGGTGCTGAAACAGGGGTCCTGGGGGTGGTGATGGCCTTTAAAAGTATTTAAAACCGTTTGAAAAATTTCACCCCTGGTAACCCAAAAGTAAAACATAGTGCAATTTCTGAGAAGAAAAACATAGCCGATTTCCTGAGCAGTTTGAACATAGTCATTTTTCTGAGACTTTTTTGAAAAGCTATATAATTCCCTCTTGCTGTACCTCATTGAGTTGAGGCCGCAGGATGGTGCTCTAAGGGTGGGTATGAAGGTCCCTATACCCTTTATAAGTATTTAAAACCGTTTTTCAAATTTCACCCCTGGTAACCCAAAATAAAACCAGGTGCATATATGCTACGGACACGTCCCCACCAAACCTTCAAACATCCATAAAACACTCATTCTTTATCCCACTGACATGGGACAGCAGTGGGGTGCTGAAACAGGGGTCCTGGGGGTGGTGATGGCCTTTAAAAGTATTTAAAACCGTTTGAAAAATTTCACCCCTGGTAACCCAAAAGTAAAACATAGTGCAATTTCTGAGAAGAAAAACATAGCCGATTTCCTGAGCAGTTTGAACATAGTCATTTTTCTGAGACTTTTTTGAAAAGCTATATAATTCCCTCTTGCTGTACCTCATTGAGTTGAGGCCGCAGGATGGTGCTCTAAGGGTGGGTATGAAGGTCCCTATACCCTTTATAAGTATTTAAAACCGTTTTTCAAATTTCACCCCTGGTAACCCAAAATAAAACCAGGTGCATATATGCTACGGACACGTCCCCACCAAACCTTCAAACATCCATAAAACACTCATTCTTTATCCCACTGACATGGGACAGCAGTGGGGTGCTGAAACAGGGGTCCTGGGGGTGGTGATGGCCTTTAAAAGTATTTAAAACCGTTTGAAAAATTTCACCCCTGGTAACCCAAAAGTAAAACATAGTGCAATTTCTGAGAAGAAAAACATAGCCGATTTCCTGAGCAGTTTGAACATAGTCATTTTTCTGAGACTTTTTTGAAAAGCTATATAATTCCCTCTTGCTGTACCTCATTGAGTTGAGGCCGCAGGATGGTGCTCTAAGGGTGGGTATGAAGGTCCCTATACCCTTTATAAGTATTTAAAACCGTTTTTCAAATTTCACCCCTGGTAACCCAAAATAAAACCAGGTGCATATATGCTACGGACACGTCCCCACCAAACCTTCAAACATCCATAAAACACTCATTCTTTATCCCACTGACATGGGACAGCAGTGGGGTGCTGAAACAGGGGTCCTGGGGGTGGTGATGGCCTTTAAAAGTATTTAAAACCGTTTGAAAAATTTCACCCCTGGTAACCCAAAAGTAAAACATAGTGCAATTTCTGAGAAGAAAAACATAGCCGATTTCCTGAGCAGTTTGAACATAGTCATTTTTCTGAGACTTTTTTGAAAAGCTATATAATTCCCTCTTGCTGTACCTCATTGAGTTGAGGCCGCAGGATGGTGCTCTAAGGGTGGGTATGAAGGTCCCTATACCCTTTATAAGTATTTAAAACCGTTTTTCAAATTTCACCCCTGGTAACCCAAAATAAAACCAGGTGCATATATGCTACGGACACGTCCCCACCAAACCTTCAAACATCCATAAAACACTCATTCTTTATCCCACTGACATGGGACAGCAGTGGGGTGCTGAAACAGGGGTCCTGGGGGGGGGGGATGGCCTTTAAAAGTATTTAAAACCGTTTGAAAAATTTCACCCCTGGTAACCCAAAAGTAAAACATAGTGCAATTTCTGAGAAGAAAAACATAGCCGATTTCCTGAGCAGTTTGAACATAGTCATTTTTCTGAGACTTTTTTGAAAAGCTATATAATTCCCTCTTGCTGTACCTCATTGAGTTGAGGCCGCAGGATGGTGCTCTAAGGGTGGGTATGAAGGTCCCTATACCCTTTATAAGTATTTAAAACCGTTTTTCAAATTTCACCCCTGGTAACCCAAAATAAAACCAGGTGCATATATGCTACGGACACGTCCCCACCAAACCTTCAAACATCCATAAAACACTCATTCTTTATCCCACTGACATGGGACAGCAGTGGGGTGCTGAAACAGGGGTCCTGGGGGTGGTGATGGCCTTTAAAAGTATTTAAAACCGTTTGAAAAATTTCACCCCTGGTAACCCAAAAGTAAAACATAGTGCAATTTCTGAGAAGAAAAACATAGCCGATTTCCTGAGCAGTTTGAACATAGTCATTTTTCTGAGACTTTTTTGAAAAGCTATATAATTCCCTCTTGCTGTACCTCATTGAGTTGAGGCCGCAGGATGGTGCTCTAAGGGTGGGTATGAAGGTCCCTATACCCTTTATAAGTATTTAAAACCGTTTTTCAAATTTCACCCCTGGTAACCCAAAATAAAACCAGGTGCATATATGCTACGGACACGTCCCCACCAAACCTTCAAACATCCATAAAACACTCATTCTTTATCCCACTGACATGGGACAGCAGTGGGGTGCTGAAACAGGGGTCCTGGGGGTGGTGATGGCCTTTAAAAGTATTTAAAACCGTTTGAAAAATTTCACCCCTGGTAACCCAAAAGTAAAACATAGTGCAATTTCTGAGAAGAAAAACATAGCCGATTTCCTGAGCAGTTTGAACATAGTCATTTTTCTGAGACTTTTTTGAAAAGCTATATAATTCCCTCTTGCTGTACCTCATTGAGTTGAGGCCGCAGGATGGTGCTCTAAGGGTGGGTATGAAGGTCCCTATACCCTTTATAAGTATTTAAAACCGTTTTTCAAATTTCACCCCTGGTAACCCAAAATAAAACCAGGTGCATATATGCTACGGACACGTCCCCACCAAACCTTCAAACATCCATAAAACACTCATTCTTTATCCCACTGACATGGGACAGCAGTGGGGTGCTGAAACAGGGGTCCTGGGGGTGGTGATGGCCTTTAAAAGTATTTAAAACCGTTTGAAAAATTTCACCCCTGGTAACCCAAAAGTAAAACATAGTGCAATTTCTGAGAAGAAAAACATAGCCGATTTCCTGAGCAGTTTGAACATAGTCATTTTTCTGAGACTTTTTTGAAAAGCTATATAATTCCCTCTTGCTGTACCTCATTGAGTTGAGGCCGCAGGATGGTGCTCTAAGGGTGGGTATGAAGGTCCCTATACCCTTTATAAGTATTTAAAACCGTTTTTCAAATTTCACCCCTGGTAACCCAAAATAAAACCAGGTGCATATATGCTACGGACACGTCCCCACCAAACCTTCAAACATCCATAAAACACTCATTCTTTATCCCACTGACATGGGACAGCAGTGGGGTGCTGAAACAGGGGTCCTGGGGGTGGTGATGGCCTTTAAAAGTATTTAAAACCGTTTGAAAAATTTCACCCCTGGTAACCCAAAAGTAAAACATAGTGCAATTTCTGAGAAGAAAAACATAGCCGATTTCCTGAGCAGTTTGAACATAGTCATTTTTCTGAGACTTTTTTGAAAAGCTATATAATTCCCTCTTGCTGTACCTCATTGAGTTGAGGCCGCAGGATGGTGCTCTAAGGGTGGGTATGAAGGTCCCTATACCCTTTATAAGTATTTAAAACCGTTTTTCAAATTTCACCCCTGGTAACCCAAAATAAAACCAGGTGCATATATGCTACGGACACGTCCCCACCAAACCTTCAAACATCCATAAAACACTCATTCTTTATCCCACTGACATGGGACAGCAGTGGGGTGCTGAAACAGGGGTCCTGGGGGTGGTGATGGCCTTTAAAAGTATTTAAAACCGTTTGAAAAATTTCACCCCTGGTAACCCAAAAGTAAAACATAGTGCAATTTCTGAGAAGAAAAACATAGCCGATTTCCTGAGCAGTTTGAACATAGTCATTTTTCTGAGACTTTTTTGAAAAGCTATATAATTCCCTCTTGCTGTACCTCATTGAGTTGAGGCCGCAGGATGGTGCTCTAAGGGTGGGTATGAAGGTCCCTATACCCTTTATAAGTATTTAAAACCGTTTTTCAAATTTCACCCCTGGTAACCCAAAATAAAACCAGGTGCATATATGCTACGGACACGTCCCCACCAAACCTTCAAACATCCATAAAACACTCATTCTTTATCCCACTGACATGGGACAGCAGTGGGGTGCTGAAACAGGGGTCCTGGGGGTGGTGATGGCCTTTAAAAGTATTTAAAACCGTTTGAAAAATTTCACCCCTGGTAACCCAAAAGTAAAACATAGTGCAATTTCTGAGAAGAAAAACATAGCCGATTTCCTGAGCAGTTTGAACATAGTCATTTTTCTGAGACTTTTTTGAAAAGCTATATAATTCCCTCTTGCTGTACCTCATTGAGTTGAGGCCGCAGGATGGTGCTCTAAGGGTGGGTATGAAGGTCCCTATACCCTTTATAAGTATTTAAAACCGTTTTTCAAATTTCACCCCTGGTAACCCAAAATAAAACCAGGTGCATATATGCTACGGACACGTCCCCACCAAACCTTCAAACATCCATAAAACACTCATTCTTTATCCCACTGACATGGGACAGCAGTGGGGTGCTGAAACAGGGGTCCTGGGGGTGGTGATGGCCTTTAAAAGTATTTAAAACCGTTTGAAAAATTTCACCCCTGGTAACCCAAAAGTAAAACATAGTGCAATTTCTGAGAAGAAAAACATAGCCGATTTCCTGAGCAGTTTGAACATAGTCATTTTTCTGAGACTTTTTTGAAAAGCTATATAATTCCCTCTTGCTGTACCTCATTGAGTTGAGGCCGCAGGATGGTGCTCTAAGGGTGGGTATGAAGGTCCCTATACCCTTTATAAGTATTTAAAACCGTTTTTCAAATTTCACCCCTGGTAACCCAAAATAAAACCAGGTGCATATATGCTACGGACACGTCCCCACCAAACCTTCAAACATCCATAAAACACTCATTCTTTATCCCACTGACATGGGACAGCAGTGGGGTGCTGAAACAGGGGTCCTGGGGGTGGTGATGGCCTTTAAAAGTATTTAAAACCGTTTGAAAAATTTCACCCCTGGTAACCCAAAAGTAAAACATAGTGCAATTTCTGAGAAGAAAAACATAGCCGATTTCCTGAGCAGTTTGAACATAGTCATTTTTCTGAGACTTTTTTGAAAAGCTATATAATTCCCTCTTGCTGTACCTCATTGAGTTGAGGCCGCAGGATGGTGCTCTAAGGGTGGGTATGAAGGTCCCTATACCCTTTATAAGTATTTAAAACCGTTTTTCAAATTTCACCCCTGGTAACCCAAAATAAAACCAGGTGCATATATGCTACGGACACGTCCCCACCAAACCTTCAAACATCCATAAAACACTCATTCTTTATCCCACTGACATGGGACAGCAGTGGGGTGCTGAAACAGGGGTCCTGGGGGTGGTGATGGCCTTTAAAAGTATTTAAAACCGTTTGAAAAATTTCACCCCTGGTAACCCAAAAGTAAAACATAGTGCAATTTCTGAGAATTTTGGACTTAGTCCATTTTTCTGAGATTTTTTTAAAACTTCCATAAATCAGCCAGGCCTGCCCCCATTGACTTGGGCCCGTAGTAGGGTGCTCTCAGGGTGGGTATGTAGGTCCCTATACCATTTAAAAGTATTTAAAACCGTTTTTAAAATTTAGACCTGGTAACCCAAAATAAAACCAGGTGCCTGTAATACGGACACGTCCCCACCGTACTTTAAAACATCCATAAAACACTAATTCTTTATCCCACTGACTTGGGATCAACGTGGGGTGCTCCCACGGTGGTGAAGGAGGTGGTTATGGCCTTTAAAAGTATTTAAAACCGTTTTAAAAAAATGGACCTGGTAACCCAAAAATAAAACATAGTGCAATTTCTGAGAATTTTGGACTTAGTCATTTTTCTGAGATTTTTTTTAAAACTTCCATAAATCAGCCAGGCCTGCCCCCATTGACTTGGGCCCGTAGTAGGGTGCTCTCAGGGTGGGTATGTAGGTCCCTATACCCTTTAAAAGTATTTAAAACCGTTTTTAAAATTTAGACCTGGTAACCCAAAATAAAACCAGGTGCCTGTAATACGGACACGTCTCCACCGTACTTTAAAACATCCATAAAACACTAATTCTTTATCCCACTGACTTGGGATCAACGTGGGGTGTTCCCATGGTGATGAAGGAGGTGGTTATGGCCTTTAAAAGTATTTAAAACCGTTTTTAA
>NC_042969.1:91403629-91406129 GCF_901001165.1 Salmo trutta | reverse complement strand
GGGGTTAAACAGGGAGACCCGATGTCTCCACTGCTGTTCAACCTGGCCCTGGACCCGCTGATCGAGACCCTCGAATGCCATGGCATGGGGTACGTTATGGATGATCAACAAATCACTACTTTGGCCTTCGCTGATGACCTCGTCTTGGTGAGTAGCTCTTGGGATGGCATGGCGCACAACATTCTGATTCTGGAGGAATTCTGTCGACTGACTGGGCTGAGGATTCAGCCCAAGAAGTGTCACGGTTTTCTCACACAAAAGATCCAGAGGGCGCGAATGATAAACCTCTGTCAGCCCTGGATAATGTGTGGTGAAGAACTACACATGGTCGGGCCTGAGGAGTCGGTAGAGTACCTGGGTCTGAGGGTGAGCCCGTGGCAGGGCATTATGGAACCAGAACCTGTCGAACGACTCCGTAACTGGATTAGAGCGATTGGGCGGTCGCCGCTAAAACCTTCTCAGAAGGTGAGGATGTTGAATGTTTATGCGGTCCCGAGGGTGGTCTATCGAGCAGATCATGGAGGGCTAGGGGCTAATGTCCTGAATGTACTGGATGGGATGATCAGGAAGGCGGTGAAGGCGTGGTTCCACCTTCCGCCGAGCACCTGTGATGGGTTGCTCTACTCAAGGTGCCAAGACGGTGGACTTGGCATAGGGAAGTTGGCCTGTCAGATCCCATCCACTCAGGTCAGAAGGGTGTACCGCTTGTGGCACTCGAGGGATGTCATTACGAGACTGGTAACTCGGACAACAGTTGAGCAGAAAGAGTATCTTGGGATGTGGCTGAGAGCTGGTGGGGATGAGGCAAGCCTGCCTCTCCTCGAGGACAGGAGCGAGATGGCTGTACCAGGTATAGATCCTGCCGGCTCGGTGAAGCCGAAACGCCTAATCACTCCTAACTGGAGGCAAGGAGAGTTCTTAAGATGGCAGAACCTGACATCACAAGGAATTGGAATACAGGCCTTTGGAAAAGACAGAAACAGCAATCACTGGTTGGCGAATCCCGAAACGTTAGGATCAAGAGAGCGCCACTATATTGCAGGTCTTCAGCTAAGGGCCAATGTGTATCCAACTCGCGAGGCGTTGTCAAGGGGCAGGGAAGACTTACTTACAGTCTGCCGCCACTGTCAGTCGGGAACAGAATCCTGCTCGCACATTCTCGGACAGTGTCCTGCGGTGAAAGATAGTCGCATTAAGAGACATCATAAACTGTGTGACCTGTTAGCAGGTGAAGCCGAAAGCGCTGGATGGAACGTCATCAGGGAAATGTGCTGTAGAACCCGTGCCGGGGCTTTGCGGCGTCCAGACCTGGTATTCGTGAAAAAAGGTTACGCTTTGGTGGTGGATGTTACTGTGCGATACGAGATGGCCTATGACACGCTCAGGGCCGCGGCTGGTGAGAAGGTCGCTCGTTATACCCCAATTGCTCCGTATGTTGCAACTGTTTTGAAAGTGGGGAAGGTCAAGGTGTTTGGCTTTCCACTGGGAGCTCGGGGCAAGTGGCCGATCGGCAATAACCGGCTACTACATGCCTTGGGGGTTAAGGGCGGCAGGGAGAAACAGCTAGCTAGGCTGTTTAGCAGGAGGGCTCTCCTGTACTCCCTAGATGTCCTGAGGGACTTCTATAGGGTTGAGGGAGGAACAGTGGACTCGGATGATGGAAGAGAGTAGATCATCCATAGGCCTGGTAGGACTACCAGGGATGCCGGCCGCGTGGTGGGCAATCTCACTGTGAACCATATGACGCCTTAGGCCGAACATTTCTCCCAGTTTCCCACAGTCGAGCGCAACCCTAGTTCGCTAGGAGATCCATAAGACATGGTCTATGGAACAACATGGAGGTTGGAGTGCCTCCGTAGGAAGCCGGAGGAGGTGGCGACAATGTGAGGCATGTTGTATTGAGCGGATCTCAATTTAAGTGGGATAAGAAGGCCAGTGAAGGGCAAGATGGCTTAGGCAACATGCCCACGGATAAGAGGGTTGAAGAAGATGATGACTGGGCTCAGGGTCGTCTCACCCTAAGTGCGGAAGGGCATCGGTTGAACACTTACCCATGCCGGGATGGGTGGTGATAGACCGCAAGTACAGGAATGGAAGGAAGAAGACAGAGCGGTTGCTCTAGAAAGTATAAGCCGGTTCAGGTTTTTAAGGCTGAAGAGTGAGTTAAACAAATAAACTATTAATAAATACCAAAAATATGTTCTGTTATAATGTTTATACATTCTGGGAGATCCCATAAGGGTCTCCCCCTATTAGTTTTGGGAAACCTCATAGAAGTTTCCCCTTGTAGTCTGGGAGACCCCGTAAGGGTCTCCCATTACCTTCTGGGAGATCCCATAAGGATCTCCCCTTATATTTCCTGGAAGTCCCCATAAGGGTCTTCCCCTATATAGTATATATATATCCAAGAAGGTAAGGGCGCCTAAGGTTGACCGGAGGGCCAAGAGAGATAACCCTGGTTGGTGGGTAGGGAGGTAAAGGCTATGTCACCCCTCCTTGT
>NC_042969.1:91396129-91398629 GCF_901001165.1 Salmo trutta | reverse complement strand
TGGTGATGGCCTTTAAAAGTATTTAAAACCGTTTGAAAAATTTCACCCCTGGTAACCCAAAAGTAAAACATAGTGCAATTTCTGAGAAGAAAAACATAGCCGATTTCCTGAGCAGTTTGAACATAGTCATTTTTCTGAGACTTTTTTGAAAAGCTATATAATTCCCTCTTGCTGTACCTCATTGAGTTGAGGCCGCAGGATGGTGCTCTAAGGGTGGGTATGAAGGTCCCTATACCCTTTATAAGTATTTAAAACCGTTTTTCAAATTTCACCCCTGGTAACCCAAAATAAAACCAGGTGCATATATGCTACGGACACGTCCCCACCAAACCTTCAAACATCCATAAAACACTCATTCTTTATCCCACTGACATGGGACAGCAGTGGGGTGCTGAAACAGGGGTCCTGGGGGTGGTGATGGCCTTTAAAAGTATTTAAAACCGTTTGAAAAATTTCACCCCTGGTAACCCAAAAGTAAAACATAGTGCAATTTCTGAGAAGAAAAACATAGCCGATTTCCTGAGCAGTTTGAACATAGTCATTTTTCTGAGACTTTTTTGAAAAGCTATATAATTCCCTCTTGCTGTACCTCATTGAGTTGAGGCCGCAGGATGGTGCTCTAAGGGTGGGTATGAAGGTCCCTATACCCTTTATAAGTATTTAAAACCGTTTTTCAAATTTCACCCCTGGTAACCCAAAATAAAACCAGGTGCATATATGCTACGGACACGTCCCCACCAAACCTTCAAACATCCATAAAACACTCATTCTTTATCCCACTGACATGGGACAGCAGTGGGGTGCTGAAACAGGGGTCCTGGGGGTGGTGATGGCCTTTAAAAGTATTTAAAACCGTTTGAAAAATTTCACCCCTGGTAACCCAAAAGTAAAACATAGTGCAATTTCTGAGAAGAAAAACATAGCCGATTTCCTGAGCAGTTTGAACATAGTCATTTTTCTGAGACTTTTTTGAAAAGCTATATAATTCCCTCTTGCTGTACCTCATTGAGTTGAGGCCGCAGGATGGTGCTCTAAGGGTGGGTATGAAGGTCCCTATACCCTTTATAAGTATTTAAAACCGTTTTTCAAATTTCACCCCTGGTAACCCAAAATAAAACCAGGTGCATATATGCTACGGACACGTCCCCACCAAACCTTCAAACATCCATAAAACACTCATTCTTTATCCCACTGACATGGGACAGCAGTGGGGTGCTGAAACAGGGGTCCTGGGGGTGGTGATGGCCTTTAAAAGTATTTAAAACCGTTTGAAAAATTTCACCCCTGGTAACCCAAAAGTAAAACATAGTGCAATTTCTGAGAAGAAAAACATAGCCGATTTCCTGAGCAGTTTGAACATAGTCATTTTTCTGAGACTTTTTTGAAAAGCTATATAATTCCCTCTTGCTGTACCTCATTGAGTTGAGGCCGCAGGATGGTGCTCTAAGGGTGGGTATGAAGGTCCCTATACCCTTTATAAGTATTTAAAACCGTTTTTCAAATTTCACCCCTGGTAACCCAAAATAAAACCAGGTGCATATATGCTACGGACACGTCCCCACCAAACCTTCAAACATCCATAAAACACTCATTCTTTATCCCACTGACATGGGACAGCAGTGGGGTGCTGAAACAGGGGTCCTGGGGGTGGTGATGGCCTTTAAAAGTATTTAAAACCGTTTGAAAAATTTCACCCCTGGTAACCCAAAAGTAAAACATAGTGCAATTTCTGAGAAGAAAAACATAGCCGATTTCCTGAGCAGTTTGAACATAGTCATTTTTCTGAGACTTTTTTGAAAAGCTATATAATTCCCTCTTGCTGTACCTCATTGAGTTGAGGCCGCAGGATGGTGCTCTAAGGGTGGGTATGAAGGTCCCTATACCCTTTATAAGTATTTAAAACCGTTTTTCAAATTTCACCCCTGGTAACCCAAAATAAAACCAGGTGCATATATGCTACGGACACGTCCCCACCAAACCTTCAAACATCCATAAAACACTCATTCTTTATCCCACTGACATGGGACAGCAGTGGGGTGCTGAAACAGGGGTCCTGGGGGTGGTGATGGCCTTTAAAAGTATTTAAAACCGTTTGAAAAATTTCACCCCTGGTAACCCAAAAGTAAAACATAGTGCAATTTCTGAGAAGAAAAACATAGCCGATTTCCTGAGCAGTTTGAACATAGTCATTTTTCTGAGACTTTTTTGAAAAGCTATATAATTCCCTCTTGCTGTACCTCATTGAGTTGAGGCCGCAGGATGGTGCTCTAAGGGTGGGTATGAAGGTCCCTATACCCTTTATAAGTATTTAAAACCGTTTGAAAAATTTCACCCCTGGTAACCCAAAATAAAACCAGGTGCATATATGCTACGGACACGTCCCCACCAAACCTTCAAACATCCATAAAACACTCATTCTTTATCCCACTGACATGGGACAGCAGTGGGGTGCTGAAACAGGGGTCCTGGGGGTGGTGATGGCCTTTAAAAGTATTTAAAA
>NC_042969.1:91379010-91384010 GCF_901001165.1 Salmo trutta | reverse complement strand
TAGAACAACTCTGCACTCACCGAAGCTATAGTTCGTTTTGTGGCTTGAAATGCACATCTGATAACCCCCACTTTCCGGGGTTACTTCATTAAATTCCCTCTCACTGAAGATGGTGACTGGGGATCGTCGAGTGCCATTAAAGATGGCCAACCGGCTGGACATGAGAGCCGCAAACCTACGTCTGTCAGCGCAGGTGGCTCGGTCCTCCAGCCTACTGAGCACCGAAGGAATAGCTTGATTACTTAGCTCAACAAACCGGCTTAACTCTGCAGCGCTGAGCACCTCGTCCCTGCAGCGGTTGCGGAATTTTGCCCTGTGTGTTGCCTGGCTCTGCCGCGAATCCCTGTCCATCTTTGCCAAGCAGAGTAACACCTTTCGAATTCCACTGGCTTTAGCCTGCAGACCTTTTGGCCGGAACTGAATAAGATAATTCAGGAAACTTCGAACATCGGCTCGATACATTTTTAACGTGGATGGTGCCAAACAACGGTCTTCACATTGACCATACCACTCAGACACACGTCTGTAGTTATCCAGAGAACACAGTCCTTCATCGGCCTTGCCCTCTGACATATAGCGGAGGAATTGTCGTACTCGGGCTAGACTGGTGCGACTATTGTCAATCCGTTTAACTGAAGGGTTTTTACCCATAGCAAAGTGTTCATATTCAGTCAAAATTACATTCCTCCAACCTTCAATTCTGGACGACACACCGCCGCCTTCATCACTCTCGCTCTCCGTGGAAGTCACCATGACGCAGCCTTGCTCCCTCGGTTCCGAGCATGGTTCACCACCGATCTGACTGGTTGACTGCACCGGCGCAGTCGCCGCCGCCTGCTCACTCTCGTCCCGCAGCTGCTGATCCACCACCGCGGACTGCTCACCCTCGTCTACCAGCTGCAGCTCCACGGACAACTCACTTTCAACACACTGCAAATATCCAGGGTTCTCCCAGGGCTCCAGCCGCGGTGCAACACCGTTGTTAGGCTGCCATGATTCGGGCTGCTGTCTCTCAGTTGAACGCCGGCTAGATTGCATAGCACGCTTCCATTCTATAGTAGCAGGCTTAAGTGCATGGACAGACTTGAAATGTCGGTCTATCCGCACGATATTCCGCTTGGAACAAAGCCCACAATCACGGCTTAGTCTGCCGTTCATAGCTTCTCTCTCCTGCCTTCCTGCGTGCGTGTATGTCTCTTTGTTTGCTCCGCCAAACAACAATCTAACCCTAACCCCTAACCCTAACCCTAACCCCTAACCCTAACCCTAACCCCTAACCCCTAACCCCTAACCCCTAAACCCTAACCCTAACCCTAAACCCTAAACCCTAAACCCTAACCCTAACCCTAACCCTAACCCTAACCCCTAACCCTAACCCTAACCCTAACCCTAACCCCTAACCCTAACCCTAACCCCTAACCCTAACCCTAACCCTAACCCCTAACCCTAAACCCTAACCCTAACCCCTAACCCTAACCCTAACATGAACATATTACAAATACACTACCAGACAATTATCGAATCACTCACACAACCACCCAATACATTCAACACTCTGGCATTGCACATAGCTGTGGGCTGGGCTCATAAGAGATACACACATAAACTGACACACACTACCATCACTACAGTGGAAACAATTTTGAATAGTTCCTTAGAAACTCACTACAGACAACTCCCTAGGACTACCCTTTCTTACCCCACTACAGAGCTCCCCTTCCCCTCAGCCTCCCCCCAGCAAATAACCACATTGGCTCCCGGGCCACTGGAACAACAACAGAACCCCTGGCATACAGCCTCAGCTCAAATACAGGCCCCACCACAGTTGAATTCTCTGCCCACCACCTCAGCACCAGTTCCTTTCTCACCAACGTTGGAGGACTTCCCTCCTTTACCCAAGCTCTCTCCTCCAGGTAAGCCTCAGGCCTCTCAAAAACGATCATCCCCACTGGGGCTACGCCCTGCCCCAGCACAGTGCTCTGTAAACCAGAAGCTAAATAATCAGCATCCTCCTCTTCCCCAGACACAATCTTCCACTGAGATAGGGATCCGTACCTCAACACCCTCTTCCCCAGTTGCACCTTCGCAGACACAGATAGATGTCAGCAATATTGCCCTAAACAACTCCCCACCTCATTCTAAGAACAACATGGCACCCACTCCCCCCCTTTCTCCCAAGGCAAAAGGAAAGGAGATTATAAGAACCCCTACCTCCACTTCCCCTCATGACCCACAGAGAGTAAACAACCCATGGACCACCCAGGAGCACAGTATCCCAAGCATCATTGGTCCCCCATCGCCCACCATAGACACCAACCTGGAATTGACAACCACTAACACCTCTAATCTAATCCAGGCCCCAGTTGAGTTCCACCATAGGGCCTGCAGCCAGCCAGAAACCCTCAGTGCTATAGCAACACTACCCAATCCCCTAGTTAACACCCCTACCACCAAGGTGTATAAACATAGTAATGTCTCAGTCAAAACCTTGGAAAGGATTTCACCACTATCGCTTTCACCAACAGGAGGCGCCAGATCAGGGGGTGAGACTAGGACTGGGCAGTTCCAGGGGCAAATGATGATTAAAGGACAAAGCAATGAGCAACAACCCAAAAACAACCAATCTGAGCCCCTCCAAAAAGACATCATGTCACTGCCAGTCCGAGACCCCTGTATAACTGGCGCCTCAACATACCCACCCCAGTTTGAATTTCAACCCCAGCCTCAGCCACAACCCCAGCATCAACCCCCAACCCCAGCAACCCTCCAGAAACCATCATACCATAAAGCCAGACCAAAAGGCAAGGTGGCGGATTGGAATTTTAAAGGATACAAACCGATACTAGTCTTGGGAGACTCGAATGTTAATAGAATCCCTCCATTTCACAACCCAAACATACAAGTGGACAGTTACCCCGGAGCAACTTTTTATCATTTCACAAGGGTCCTGGAGAAAACTGAAATTCACGTAGACACCAGCGTAGTGGTTCTCTCGGTGGGCATAAACAACATGGATAATGACCCCTACAAAACCTCAATCAAACAGATTGCATCAATGCACAAGGAAGCAAGACTCACTTTCCCTAATGCAATCATTTACATCCCCATTATTAATCACTCACACCTCCTTTCACCAGATCAAAAACGAAACCTCAAAGTCATTAATGGTTACATCACCACACATGGCCCATTTCTCTTGGAGATACCCCATGATGAATTTCACACAACATCAGACCGGATACACTGGACAACAACCACAGCAGACCTCATTTTTAAGAATTGGTGTGAGCAGCTAAATTTAGAATAGGCTCTACCCACAATTTGGACCAACCTAGCCACACCACACTCTTCTTTTCATCCCAACCCCCTGTACTCTCCCCCTCCCTTTCTTCCCCAGTCGCTTTGTTAGATTACCCAACGGAGGGGGTAGTTGGCCCCTCCTTATCAAATATCATGAATTTGTCCAAGTCATTTCAACCCACAGCAGCACAGACCCAACTCTTGGAGAGGGGGTTGTCTTTCATTCCCCGCCCAAGTAAATTTGACTGGGAAGAACTTCATAGGGACACACATAAATATCACAGACGACTTAAACTTCTAGACTACTTTGACTACCAGACCAATGACAACCATTTACCATTCACCCTTCCCTCAACCTGGGAACCTAGACTGTCCCAGATAGATAGGAGGGTAAAGAACCTAATTAGAACCGACCAAGACACCCTTCACAACTATCACACCCAGGCAGATAGACAGGACAACATCACCCGCACAGAGAGACAAGCCATAAAAGAACTTATAAACAACCCTCACATCATATTGAAACCGGCAGACAAGGGATCGAAAACAGTGATCCTAGATAAACACCAATACATATACGAGGCAAATAGACAGTTATCCAATACCAAGTACTATGTACCAATAGGAAACAGCCTACAACCACAGACTCAGACTAAATTGCGCAGAATCATACAAACACTTTATGATAAACGGCACATCACGAAAAAACAAAGAGATTTTCTATTTGGACCAGACACTCCACGACCCAGACTGTTTTATCTGCTTTGCAAGATTCATAAAGAGCCAGAAACCTGGACAATTCCCTATGAAGTTCCTCCCGGTAGGCCAATCGTATCAGACTGTAGTAGTGAATCATACAACATAGCTCAATACATTGACCATCATATCAACCCTCTCTCCACCAGACACCCCAGCTACCTCAGAGACACTTATCACTTTCTCGAGAAGATCAAACCCATAGTTGTTCCCTCCCAAACATATATATTCACTATAGATATTGATAGCTTATACACTAACATAAATACAGCAACAGGAGTACAGACGGTTAGAAACCTTTTCCATGCACACCCGGACAGGAATAGACCAGATAATGAAATACTACAATTATTAGAAATCAGCCTCACACACACAATGACTTTATATTCAATGATAGGCACTATTTACAGGTGGAGGGAACAGCTATGGGTAAGAAATTTGCCCCGGCATATGCAAACATCTACATGGCTGAATGGGAGAGAGAGGCATTGGCAAGGTGCCCACATCAACCTACATTCTACTACAGATTTCTAGACGACATTATAGGAGCCTGGCCTCATGATATCCAACTATTCACTGAATTCATTAGCATCCTCAACAGTCATCACCCGTCCATTAAGGTTAAATACATAATAGATCCATGTGAAGTACACTTCTTGGATACTACAGTCTTCTTTAATCACATAAATCAGTCTCAAAAAACAATACGCACTAAAGTTTATTTCAAACCAACAGATACACATGCACTACTCCACAAACACAGTTACCACCCCAAACATACATTCAGAGGCATCGTTAAATCACAAATTATACGGTTTTATAGGATATCCTCCTGCAAACAGGATCTGGAAAAAGCAATCCAAACACTATTTCATGCACTTAGACAGAGAGGTTACTCCAAACGATACCTCAGAACAATAAAAAACAGCACCTTGGGGGCCCTC
>NC_042969.1:91329010-91374010 GCF_901001165.1 Salmo trutta | reverse complement strand
CTTCCTCAACCCCATTTCACAAAGGCACCCCAGCTACCTGAAGGACACATACCACTTCATAGACACTCTTCACAACATTCCAGTCCCAGCAAATGCATACCTATTCACCATCGATATAGATTCTCTCTACACTAACATAGATATCTTGTCAGGTTTATCAGCGGTGAAATCTGCACTCCGGAGATACCCAGATCCAGACAGACCAGACTCACACCTGCTACAGCTTCTAGAACTTGGATTAAGAAACAATGATTTCACATTCAATAATAAACACTACTTACAGATTCATGGGACGGCGATGGGTAAAAAGTTTGCCCCAGCCTATGCTAATATTTATATGGCGGACTGGGAGTTGACAGCCTTAGATAAATGCCCATTGCGTCCCATGTTTTATAGACGATACCTGGATGTTATCTTCGGAGTGTGGGAACACGATCTGGTACATTTCAAAACGTTCATCGAAATACTCAATAACCATCATCCGACCATAACTGTTAAATATGTCATTCACCCACATACAATCAACTTCCTGGATACAACAATATTCTTTCCAGATACTGACACACACATAGTCTCTTTACAAACAAAAGTATACTTTAAAGACACAGACACACATGCCTTACTTCACAAGTCCAGTTATCACCAAAAACATACATTCACTGGTATTGTAAAATCGCAACTCATTCGATTCCATAGACTATGTACACAACAGAAAGACTTTCATCTAGCCACACAGACTCTTTTTAGTGCACTGAGGAAGAGGGGCTATTCAAAGAGATCACTGAGGTACATAAAGGCTAATACACTGGCGGGCTTCCCCCAAAACAGATTGCCTGATCCTCCTAACCCTACCTCTAACACTAACCTTAACCTTAACCTTAACCTTAACCTTAACCTTAACCTTAACCCTAACCTTAACCCTAACCTTAACCCTAACCTTAACCCTAACCTTAACCCTAACCTTAACCCTAACCTTAACCCTAACCCTAACCTTCATAACGCTCCCGCTAGAACTCTGGAGCTGCTACTGACTCCTGACCTGGGCGAACAGCCCATGGCTATCCTTATCCCTTTCCCAATTTTGGGTCCGTATCCCTATCCCCCCCATCCTATCCCTGTCCTCCACCCTCAGACCTTTCCCAGACCCCCTGTTCCCATTCCCCCAACAGACACAGAACCCCACATCATACCCATTATCAGCACCTTCTCTGACGTAAACAGACTCCTTCACTCTAGACTGAAAGCCGCTTTCACCCAAACACAACGCACATTTCCCCCACTTCAGGAATTCAGACCCATATCAGCTTTCCGCAGAAACCCCAACTTAACCTCTTAATTTTTGCAAAATTTTCCAATAAACCCACTCCTAAACTACCCATTGAACAACAGTATTATAGACAACTTTCACACATTCAAAATCCACATGCACAAACCTCCAGTCCTATCTCACAACTCATGACCATTCAAAGCACCAATATTGTCTATGCCATAACATGCACACTGTGCCATAACATTTATATAGGAGAAACTGGTCACACAGTCTTGACACGCCTCAAACAGCACCTCTACACAATTGAAAAAAACATTTTACAAACACACCTGGTCAAACATTTTCAAACCCACCCAACCACCTCCCTCCGTATTACCGGTCTGGAGATGAAATCCACCTGGACCACAAGCCAGAGGAAAGCGGCCGAATCCAGGTGGATTTCAAAACTTAATACTTTGGCTCCACTGGGAATGAACATTAAAGAATAATAGAAAACATTAATAGTGGGAGGGGGTGGGGACCTAATTAAGAGGGCTGGAGGGGCCACTGGAACGAGGTGGTGGTTAAAATAATAAAAAAGAAGCATTTGATTGCTGAACCTGGTGGTGTCCCCTTTTTTTTGTATTTGGTGCTGAATTTTATTATATTATACATTTTAACATGACAGGTGATTCCTTCATCTTACTTACTTGATTATTTATTCAACTTTTAAAAGAAATCAAATTTTTCTTTTTTAGTTATCTAATTGATCTGGTGGGCGTTTTAATGTGATTTTATATGAAATTTGGTTTAAGGTTAAACATTTTACTCCCAGGTTGTTTTTGGATGATTGTCCTCCTCCTACTTTTAAATTGTTGTGGATGGCCCCTCGGAGCTCTCAGTCTCCCATGTCCTCCCACTTTCTCCGGACCGGTAGGGGGTGCAATAGGCCCGTGCAACCCAAGGTTTGACACCAACACAAACATAAACCCTCTTAAACCTAACCCTAACCCTAACCCGTTATTTATATCCAAAAAAAACATTTTACATTGGAGCGTGTCACGTCCTGACCAGTAAAGGGGTTGTTTGGTCAGGACGTGGCAGGGGGTGTTTGTTTTATGTGGTTCAGGGTTTGTTGGGATATGTAATAGGGGTGTTTGTTTTATGTGTTCCGGGTTTTTGGGGTATTGTTCTATGTTTTGTATTTCTATGTTGGCCTGGTATGAATCTCATTCAGAAACAGCTGTTCATCATTGTTGCTGATTGGGAGTCATACTTAGGTAGCCCTTTTTCCACCTGTCTTTTGTGGGAAGTTGTTTTTGCACTGCTAGGGTTAGCCTGCAAAACTGTTTAGCTGTTGTTCGTTGTTATTTTTGTCGTTCAAGTTTATTAAAATAAAACGTTAAAATGAGCACTCAACCCGCTGCGCCTTGGTCTACTTCATACGACGGCTGTTACAGAACTTCCCACCACAAACGGACCAAGCAGCGGAGGAAGGAGCAGCAAGAGGACTGGACATGGGAGGACATCCTGGACGGCAAGGGATCCTACAGTTGGGAAGAGTTCCTGGCTGGAAGGGATCGCCTCCCATGGGAACAGGTGGAGGCAGCCAGGAGAGCGGAGATAACAGAGGCTAAAGAAGACCGGGAACGCTACAGGGGAACACGGCGGGCAAGGAAGCCGGAGAGGCAGCCCCAATAAAACATTTTGGGGGGGCACACGGGTAGTTTGGCTAGGGCAGGCAGTAGACCTGAGCCAACTCCCCGAGCTTATTATGGGGAGCATATGGAGTGGAGAGCGCACGATCTCGCCCGTGCGCATGCACAGTCCGGTGCGAGCGATCCCAGCCCCTCGCAAGTGCCGTGCTGGAGTGGGCATCCAGCCTGGAAGGAGGATGCCTGCGCAGCGCATCTGGCCACCAGTGCGCCTCCTAGGCCCAGGCTACCCTACGCCTGCTCTACGCACGGCAACCATCAGGCTTCTGCACAGCCCAGTTCGCCCTGTGCCAGCACTCCGCTCATGCAGGGCCACTATTACCATCCAGCCAGGACGGATTGTGCAGGAGGTGTGCTCCAGACCTCCAGTGCTTACCCATGGCCCGGTGTACCCTGTTCCCGCTCCTCGCACTAGCCCTGAGGTTCGTGTCTCCAGTCTGGCGTCTGTTGACATCTAGTGGAAGCCTTAGGAAGTGCAATATGACATTTTAGATAGAACTTCAATTGAAATGACTCCAACCTCCTGGTTGGATTTTTCTCAGGTTTTTGCCTGCCATATGAGTTCTGTTGTACTCACAGACATCATTCAAACAGTTTTAGAAACTTCAGAGTGTTTTCTATCCAAATCTACGAATAATTTGCATATCCTACCTTCTGAATCTGAGTAGAAGGCAGTTTAATTTGGGTACGTTTTTCATCCGGCCGTGAAAATACTGCCCCCTATAGTGAAGAGGTTAACAAAGCGTTTGACCTTTTTCTTCGCAACCTTTGTATCAGAGTCTATAGACAAAGCCCACGGGCTTTGTTTCTTGATCAAGCGGGCCCTGGATAGGGTCTTTGGGAGAAATTTGAATGTTAACATCCTTGCTATGGGTGTTAATTCCTGTGGACCTGGTGTCTGATAATTCCTCTCCCCTTGTGACTTATTTTTTTCCCTTTTCTCGCTTTAGTTCTACACGTAGTGGAACTTCTGGAGAACATTGGTCTACGTTTTGATCATCCTTCGACCCTTTGTTACCCTTGTGCTCTGACACTTTGTGTGGGTTGGGTGCAGGAACATAGCAAACAGGTCGATTGTAGCGGTAGTCGTTTTATTGGCGATGCACTTTACAGTTATTTCGACCGCAGTGTTATTGGATCCGTGGTTTCGTAGTAGAAACCATTGTTGTGCGTCATCTCTCAACGCTCCAATACCTGATAAGTGCTCCTGGTCAAACTTCAAAACCGAGTGGTCAGGGCTCTTAGCGTTGCCAGCTTTTGATGCCTCAAAAGCTGTGCTTGCAAGCTCTCTGAGTTGTAAGATAGGCAAGCCAACGTGGGCTGCAGGGCCCAAGTAGGTAATGAAGGTGGGATACATGTTCGACAAAAACATTTGTTTGAATGTTAGTAGCTCTTCCATTCCTGTTTCAGTGAGTAGGCCAAAGTAAGCTGAACGAAGCCTATGATAGTACGCTTGTGGGTGTTCGTTCCGAGCTTGTTTGACCGTGTTAGCCAGTGAGCTATCGTGTTTGCGAGTCGCAGAACTACTGAATTCTAATTTCAAAGCTGTGGCAAGTTTAGCGTAGTCATTTAGCACGTGTTGCTGTTGTAGACGAATGAACCTCGTCACGTGTCTATTCGACATTCGCTTCAACAGGTAAACCCTGTCAGAACCCGTAGCGTTCGGGTAGCCACCCAACGCGTCCTCTGTCAGCTAGGAACATCTCAGTATCGTTTACCTGACCTGGAACGGGGTCAAAGGTGGGGAATGTCTTGACGAGTTTGTCAAGGTATTCCGTGTCAAGCGGGCGGAGAGGGTTGGCTTCATCCTGTGGGGAAATTGGGGCCGAAAGGCCAAGAGGAGAAGCCGAGCTTTGGCTTTGTTGGCCAAGAGGAGCCATATTATTCAGTGCCGAATGGCCAAGAGGAGAAGACTGAGGGACACATGATGGAGGCAAAGTCTGAAACCTATCGTCTTCACTCCTGTGAGTACCGGGCTCCGGTTGCTTGGATGGATAGTCATGCTGTAGAGCGTGACCAGATGGTACCTAAGGGTGGTATTCTGCTGCATTGCAGAGTCCACTTGTGCACTTAGAGTACTGATTTTGAACACGTGAGTGTCGCACTTGCTCCTTTCATTCTCAAACTTATCTGTCATGGTTTGCAGATAGAGGTCTTGAGTACGAGCGAAAGATTCAGTGATGAGATTTCTTCCGCTCGCTTAGAAATTAAAATTTCCATCTTCATCACCCGAGTTCTCTCAACATTAATTTGGTCAGCGACTTCAATGAGTTCTGCTGATTTGTCATCCAACTTAGTCATTGTGTTCCTTAACTGATCGTCTTTGGTCTGCAGAATTTGGAGTAGAACATTGTTACCTTGAGTAACGTTCAAGAAAACTGCCTGCATGTTATCAAAATGCGCTCCTGTTTGTAGATAACTCGACAGATTTATCTAGTTTGGAGTGGACTACATGATATTTAGTTTGGGCTAAATCGAGTTGTTCCTGGAGACAATGATTTTGTGCTTGTTCATCATCATAAGTATTTGCAATTACTTTTAATTGTTCCGATTTCAAACGCAGTTCCTCGACTAGCAGAATGTTTTCATTTCCTGCTTTTGTCAATAGTTGCTCAGTTCTCTCCACTTGTGCCCTCATGTCTTGCACGTGCCTCAGCTGTGCCGTGTGGTATTGGACCGATGCCAACCTTTGATGGCGATACATAAGTGCCAAAGTGGAGAGAACCGTCACAAAGCCTGTGTTTGATGGTTGATTTTGAAGAGCATTGTTCGCAATTTCGGCTGTTTTTTCGATAATTCCATAATTAGGGTTGGTATTGCTGCTGAGGTCAGAGATCAATCCTTTTATCCATGGAGGTTCACTAATTAGCAGAGGAGGGTGACCACCTTTGATAGCTTGCACATTGAAGAAAAACGTTACTATTTTTTTTTCAAAGTTTGGGGTTGCAATTCGTTGGAAACTGCAAAGACAAGTTTAATCTATTTATAGATGTTGACGAACCATCAGTACCGTACCAGTAATGTGGAAATTGGACGTGAATGAATTTGCAAAAGCAAATTGAATTAATTAATCAATGCCAGGTATGATTATCTGGGTATTAAACTTTAATTAACCTGAGAGGTTGCTTAATCCAGGTTAATATAAAAGTGTCTCATTTGATTTGAAGAATATTAACCTGTTATGGATAGGGGGCAGTATTTACACGGCCGGATAAAAAACGTACCCGATTTAATCTGTTTATTACTCCTGCCCAGAAACTAGAATATGCATATAAGAAAACACCCTAAAGTTTCTAAAACTGTTTGAATGGTGTCTGTGAGTATAACAGAACTCATATGGCAGGCCAAAACCTGAGAAGATTCCAAACAGGAAGTGCCCTGTCTGACCATTTCTTGGCCTTCTTTAGCTTCTTTATTGAAAACAGAGGATCTCTGCTGTAACGTGACACTTTCTAAGGCTCCCATAGGCTCTCAGAAGGCGCCAGAACGTTGAATGATGACTTTGCAGTCCATGGCTGAAAAACAGTAGCGCATTTGGATAGTGGTCGATCTGAGAACAATGAGACGGGTGTGCGCATTTCACGTGAAGAGTCCATTTTACATTTTCAGTCTTTGAACGAAAACAACGACTCCCGGTCGGAATATTATCGCTATTTTACCAGAAAAATCGCATAAAAATTGATTTTAAAGAGCGTTTGACATGCTTCGAAGTACGGTAATGGAATAATTTGACATTTTTTGTCACGATACGCGCGGGCGCGTTACCCTTCGGATAGTGTCTTGAACGCACAAACAAAACGTCGCTATTTGGATATAACTATGGATTATTTGGAACCAAACCAACATTTGTTGTTGAAGTAGAAGTCCTGGGAGTGTATTCTGATGAAGAACAGCAAAGGTAATCCAATTTTTCTTACAGTAAATCTGAGTTTGGTGAGTACCAAACTTGGTGGGTGTCAAAATAGCTAGCCTGTGATGGCCGGGCTATCTACTCAGAATATTGCAAAATGTGCTTTCACCGAAAAGCTATTTTAAAATCGGACACCGCGATTGCATAAAGGAGTTCTGTATCTATAATTCTTAAAATAATTATGTTTTTTGTGAACGTTTATCGTGAGTAATTTAGTAAATTCACCGGAAGTGTTCGGTGGGAATGCTAGTTCTGAACGTCACATGCTAATGTAAAAAGCTGGTTTTTGATATAAATATGAACTTGATTGAACAAAACATGCATGTATTGTATAACATAATGTCCTAGGAGTGTCATCTGATGAAGATCATCAAAGGTTAGTGCTGCATTTAGCTGTGGTTTTGGTTTTTGTCACATTATATGCTAGCTTGAAAAATGGGTGTCTGATTATTTCTGGCTGGGTACTCTCCTGACATAATCTAATGTTTTGCTTTCGTTGTAAATCCTTTTTGAAATCGGACAGTGTGGTTAGATAAAGGAGAGTATTGTCTTTAAAATGGTGTAAAATAGTCATATGTTTGAAAAATTGAAGTTTTCTGATTTTCGAGGAGTTTGTATTTTGCGCCATGCCCTATCATTGGATATTGGAGCAGTGTTCCGCTAGCGGAACGTCTAGATGTAAGAAAGGTATGTTCAACAATTTAACTTATTAAATTGCATGGATTATCGTCTCATTCAATCTCCATTGATTGGATATCATAAGTGTAAACAGTAGATCAAATGTTGGGAACATTCACCACTATGGTACACTTCTCCCTAAGGCCGAATTCACATGGGATACCCGCGGGGGCGGGACTTCTGTCAGTACTGGATTACTTAATGGGTTGTGCAAAAACCAAATTTTACTGATTGATCAATTTAATGATAAATCAAACCTGTATAGGCTATTTGGGAATTAAACTTTAATTAACCTGAGAAGGTCCTTCATCTAGGTTAGTTATGAAAAAGTTTACAGTGTCTCATTTAGAAAACAAATCAATTTGGATATTATTTAAAAGATCCACTTGAGAATGTAAGTCTGTCAATTTTACTTATTAGTTAAATTGAATGAGACATGGATATCGTAAGTGAGCACTTGAGTGCCACGCGTTCCGGTAAATCTTCAGATTGCAAAGTTATAATTTTCCTAATATTACTCTTCAGATATTTTAATGTCTGATCAATTAGTCTTCTAATTAATTCATTAATTATTCTTTACCTCTCGTTAGTCTCATTCCAAACGTCATAAATTGTTGGTTATCTGCACAAACCCAGCCTTTACTATGAATCATCCATCCATACATCAATTTTCTTAATCATTTTTTTACTAACTAACTAAATAATCACAGAAATGCATAAACAAACAACACAGTAGATATGGAGGAAATGATAGGGGAGGTTCCATAGTGGGCTAAGCCGATATGACGGCTTGGTGGACAAAGGGAAGTGGGTGGGGAAGACAAAAGGAGTATTTTGTGGTTAAAATGGATACTTCAGAGTACCATTCAGAAATGTTCTCATAGATAGATGTTTCAGTGGTTGTCGTTCTTTGCATCCCAGGTTGACATCATTTCTAGCTGCAGACTAGTAATTAGTATCTAAGATTTGTTCTTATTCTGTTGGGATCGATAATCTCAGAGTTTAACCATTTCCCGCCGGGTAGACAATGCTCCACATGGTATGGTTAGGAATTCAACAACCATTACAACCTTAGCTTATACTGAGGTTTTTGTGGTCTAAACTCAAGCTGTGCCCCTCGGTGTCCATCGAGGTACGCGTGGTCTGAAGAGGATTTCCTCAGGAGGGGTTTTTATTCGTAACAGTAGAAAAGGGCTGTTCCATGAAGCCAGATCATGTCTGTGCTCACGGGGGCGGGCCATTGACTTTGTATTCCCTTTAAAGTTTAACTATGTGTATCTTTCTGCATGGCCAGGGGGAGAGAGTCTCCCCCAGGAATTTACGACATGAGATAACAGAACCTGGGTGTAGGAGAGAGAGAGAGAGGGGGAAGCCACTAGCTATACCCAAAAAGGGCCAAGTCATAACAGGGTATTATTAACAGGTGGTTGTTTTTCCAATGTGTTGGTGGAGTGTAGATGAGGTGGTATCCATTGGTGATGTTCTCTTCTTGTTGTGTTCTCCGTTGGTGTAGGGGGTTGGTGGTCTTGTTTGTTGCGTCCGTTGGTGTGAAGTGTGATCTTGCCTTTAGTTGTAGAAGCCGTTGTTTTCTGTCCGGTCGTGTAGATGTTTTGCATCTTGGTTGGAGTTCTAGGTCGGGTCTTTTGTAGTGTAGATCTCTGTTGTAGATATAGATAAGGTGCTGGGGCTGGCTGTGTCCAGGCCTCCCGACACGCAACACCCAGACGTCTGACCATGGTTAGGTTTTTGTTTTGTAAGGGAATCCACAAGGTTGATCTGATGCCTTCAAGCTAATGCAGAGACCGGTGGGGGAGGGTTGCACTCCGCTTGCCGAATGGGGGAGGCGAGGGGTCCGGGCACATATCCGTCCAGGTTGTAGAACCCTATAGTTGTCCACTTTATTAGAGTTGGTCTTACGTTCATTTTAAGTCCAGGTAGGGGTTAGGGTGGGGTTAGGGTAACAGTGAGCTTAGGGTTAGTGTTAGGATATGTGTGGGGTTAGGGGAGTCCTTCTATTGGTCAAGGTGTCAATGGTGGTGAAAAAGAGCCACCAGAGAGGAAATTGCCCCCGGAACCGTCCTCCACTGCTGGTTGGCCAAGTGTCACTCTGTCTGTCAGTTGTTGGGTTAGGGTTGGTTAAGTTTTGAATTTGGGTAGGGTTAAAAAGAGACTGGTTTGTCTTGTGGTGCGCAGGCCTATTGTTGTGTGCCCCTCCAATATAATGCTCTAAAAGAATTCCACTGTTAAAATTAACTAGATTGCCTCCTAAGAACCTCACCAAAAGTAAGTAGGTTAATAATGTTTCTAAAATGATAGTCTGCGTGGTTACCTATGACCATGAAGGGACTAAGATATTAAAATATCAGGATTGAGGTCAGGGGAAGGGGGGATTTGGCAGTGCCTCCAGAACCTCTATAATGAAGGTTGGGGTAAGAAAGAGTGATGGACAGACTTGTGGTATGGAGAGAGGGCCGCCTTAAGTGCATGAAATAGTGTTTGAATTGTGTGTGAGGCTAATTTCTAATAATTGTAGTAATTCATTGCCTGGAAAAGATTTTTGACTGTCTGTATTCCTGTTGTTATATTTATGTTGGTGTATAAGCCATGTATGTTTGGGAGGGAACAACTATGGGTTTAATCTTCACAAGAAAGTGGTAAGTGTCTCTGAGGTAGCTGGGGTGTCTAGTGGAGAGAGGGTTGATATAATGATTGATATATTGAGCTATGTTGTACGATTCACTTTTACAGTCTGATACGATTGGCCTGCCAGGAGGAACTTCATGGGGAATTGTCCAGGTTCTTTGTGAATTTTACAAAGTAGGTAAAACACTCTGGGTCGTGGGGTGTCTGGTCCAAAGGGTGTCTGGGTGTCTGGCTCCCAGGCTATACAGAAAATAACCACCCACAAAACACAAGTGAAACAGACACAACTAAATATGGCCTCCAATTAGCGGTCATTGCCAAAAATCCAACATAGAAATAGAAAACATAGAATCTAAACCAAAAACACCGAAACACACAAAACAAACACCCACTGCCACGCCCTGACCAAACTACAATGACAAATAACCCCTTTTACTGGTCAGGACGTGACAACATGAACCTCTGTTTTCTCCAGGACCTTTATGAAATGGTAAAAAGTTGCTCCGGGGTAGCTGTCAACTTGTATGTTTGGGTTGTGAAATTGAGGGATTCTGTTAACATTGGAGTCTCCTAACACCAGTATTGGTTTGTTTACCTGGAAATTCCAATCCACCACCTTGCCTTTTGGTCTGGCTTTATGGTACGATGATTTCTGGAGGGTTGCTGGGGTTGGGGGTTGATGCTGGGGTTGTGGCTGAAGTTAGAATTCGGACTGGGGTGGGTGTGTTGAGGCGCCAGTTATACAGGGGTCTCAGACTGACAGTGACATTGTGTCTTTTTGGGAGGGTTTTGGGTTAGGAGAAAATTGCCCTTCAAGAGGACCAAATACACGGGCACATGTTCTCTAATTCTATTGCTATTGCTAGGGATACATAATTATTCTACGGGAAATTATGAGATATTCCCCAGAGGAAGGGGTTTTGGTTCATACATGAATAAGGATAGGTAAAAATAACATTTTCCTCTAAGAGGATAAACACCCAGACAGTACACCAACACATGCTCTCTAATTAACTGGCTCCTCGGGACTCAGGTTAGAGATTCGGGTTAGAGTTAGAATGGTTAAGGTTAGTGTCATGGTTAGAATTAGGGTTAGAAGGGTTAAGGTTCTCTTATACTTTTCATTCAGTCCTGAGGGATTCCTTTATGTTACAACGGTTTCTGTAGGATGGTGTTGGGATTGTGGCTGGGGCTGGGATTCGGACTGGGGTGGGTGTATTGAGGCACCAGTTGTACAGGGGTCTCGGACTGACAGTGACATGATGTATTTTTGGGAGGGTTCAGATGGGGTGTTTTTGGGGTGTTGTCCATTGTTTGGCCCATCAATCGTCATTTGCCCCTGGAGCTGCCCAGTCCTATTCTCACCCCCTGATCTGGCGCCTCCTGTTGGTGAGAAAGACGTGAAATCCTTTCCAAGATTTTAACTGAAACATTGCTATATTTATACACCTTGGTAGTAGAGTGCTAGCCAGAGGATTGGGCAGTATTGCTGTTACACCAAGGGTTTCTGGCTGGCTGCAGGCCCTATGGTGGAACTCAACTGGGGTCTGGATTAAATTAGAGGAGTTCATGGTTGCAAATTCAGGATTGAAGTCTATGGTGGGAGATGGGGGACCAATGATGCTAGGAATGATGTGCTCCTAAATGGTCTATGGGTTATTTCATCTCTGTGGGCCATGAGGGGAAGTGGAGGTTGGGGTTCTCATAATCCCCTCTCCTTTTGAATTGGGAGAGGAGGGGGGTATGGGTGCCGTGTTGTTTTTAGAATGGGATGGGGATTTGGTTGGAGCGATGTTGCTAACATCTATCTGTGTCTGCGAAGGAGCAATGGGGGAAGAGGGTGTTGAGGTACGGATCCCTATCTCGGGGGAAGATTGTGTCTGAGGATGATAGTTTAGGGAATCCAAAAGGTCGATCTGATGCCTTCAAGCTAATGCAGTGACCAGGGGGGAGGGTTGCACTCCGCGTGCCAAATGGGAGTCGAGGGGTCCGGACCAAGATCTGCCCAGTTTTTAGAACCCTATAGTTGCCCACTTAAATCAAATGTATTTATATAGCCCTTCTTACATCAGCTGATATCTCAAAGTGCTGTACAGAAACCCAGCCTAAAACCCCAAACAGCAAGCAATGCAGGTGTAGAAGCACAGTGGCTAGGAAAAACTCCCTAGAAAGGCCAAAACCTAGGAAGAAACCTAGAGGAACCAGGCAATGAGAGGTGGCCAGTCCTCTTCTGGCTGTGCCAGGTGGAGATTATAACAGCACATGGCCTAGATGTTCAAATGTTCATAAATGACCAACATGGTCAAATAATAATAATCATAGTAGTTGTCGAGGGTGCAACAGTCAGTAACACGAGTAAGTGTCAGTTGGCTTTTTCATAGCCGATCTTTGAGAGTATCTCTACCGCTCCTGCTGTCTCTAGAGGGTTGAAAACAGCAGGTCTGGGACAGGTAGCACGTCCGGTGAATAGGTCAGGGTTCCAGCAGGTCTGGGACAGGTAGCACGACCGGTGAACAGGTCAGGGTTCCATAGCTGCAGGCAGAACAGTTGGAACTGGAGCAGCAGCACGGCCAGGTGAACTGGGGACAGCAAGGAGTCATCAAGCTAGGTAGTCCTGAGGCATGGTCCTAGGGCTCAGGTCCTCCGAGAAAGAGAAAGAAAGAAAGAGAAAGAGAGAATTAGAGAGAGCATATTTAAATTCACACAAGACACCGGAAAAGACAAGAGAAATACTCCAGATGTGACAGACTGACCCTAGCCCCCCGACACAAACTACTGCAGCATAAATACTGGAGGCTGAGACAGGAGGGGTCAGGAGACACTGTGGCCCCATCCGATGAAACCCCCGGACAAGGCCAAACAGGTAGGATATAACCCCACCCACTTTGCCAAAGCACAGCCTCCACACCACTGGAGGGATATCTCCAACCACCAAAATACCATCCCGGGACAAGGCCGAGTATAGCCGACTCGGGGAGGTAGTGACGAAAAATAACAATACAGGACTCTTTCGAGGCCCTGTAATTGGAATGAGTACACTTTAAATCCTTTAACGAGGATCCATTGGAGGGCAAATCTTGTCCCAGCAGCCGCAGTAATTCCAGCTCCAATACCGTATCTTAAAGTTGTTGCAGTTAAAAAGCTTGTAGTTGGATCTCGGGATGGAGTTGGCGGTCAGCCGTGAGGCGAGCTACTGCCTGTCCAAGCCCCTGCCTCTCTGCACCCCCTTGATGCTCTCAACTGAGTGTCCCACGTGGGTCCGAAGTGTTTACTTTGAAAAAAAATTGTGTTCAAAGCAGGCCCGGTCGCCTGAATACCGCAGCTAGGAATAATGGAATAGGACTCCGGTTCTGTTTTATGGGTTTTCTGAACTGGGGCCATGATTAAGAGGGACAGCCGGGGGCATTCATATTGTGCCGCTAGAGGTGAAATTCTTGGAGCGGCGCAAGATGGAAGTCTTTGGGATCCGGGGGGAGTATGGTTGCAAAGCTGAAACTTAATTAGGGCTAGGGGGCAGTATTTTCACGGCCGGATGAATAACGTACCCAAAATAAACTGGTTACTACTCTTGCCCAGGAAATAGAATATGCATATTATTAGTAGATTTGGATTGAAAACACTCTGAAGTTTCTAAAACTGTTTGAATGGTGTTTGTGAGTATAACAGAACTCATATGGCAGACAAAAACCTGAGAAGATTCCAAGCAAGAAGTGGCCTGTCTGACAATTTATAGTCCTTCTGTTGCATCTCTATCGAAATTACAGTATCTGTGCTGTTACGTGACACTTTCTAAGGCTTCCATTGGCTCTCTAAAGCCTTCAGAAACCGGATTGACAGGTCTCCTGTCTCTGGGCAGATAACAGCAGCACAGTTTCAGTTTCACAGTGGTCTGCCTGGTGACAGAGAGACTAGAGATGCGTATTCACGAGACCTCGCCATTTTTTTCTTTCCCTCTTTGAATGAATACAACGTTGTCCGGTTGGAATATTATCGCTATTTTACGAGAAAAATAGCATAAAAAATGATTTTAAACAGCGTTTGACATGCTTCGAAGCACGGTAATGGAGTGGGTGGTGTACTGTGTTTGAATGCTGAGCTACTAAAAGAAAAATATATTGATATGATTGTATTAAAAAGAGAAATGTTGAGTGATTTTTAAAACCTCTTGAGCTTCTCATCCCGTTAGCGGGATCATTTTCCAGCGAAAAACTCCTAGCGACATTAGCATAACGAAATTCAATATTTATTTTTTTCAAATATAGGACTGTCTCATATCGTTTTATAGATACACCTCTCTTGAATCGACCCTCGTCGTCCGATTTCAAAAAGGTTTTACAGGAAAAGCACAACATTAGATTATGTTAGAGGAGTACATGGTAAAAGTAGCATCATTTGAATTTTCCGACCAAGCACATGCATCACAAATAACCAAAAAACAGCTAAATGCAGCACTAACCTTTTACAAACTTCATCAGATGACACACCTAGGACATCATGTTACACACAGCATGCATTCTTTTGTTCAATAAAGGTCATATTTCTATATAAAAACAGCATTTTACATCGGCGTCTGACGTTGGCTAACTATTTTCCCATAAAATGCGTCCCGGGAAACAGTGCTACAATTTCATAAATTACTATTCGAAAACGATTTTTTTATTTTATATTGTCAATCTAAGATTTATAGATGAATATCTCTTGAAAACACCCGTCATAACAGATTTTAAATTAACTTTACAGGGTAATCACACTTTGAGATAAAAAGGGATGCGATACTCAGAAAATGAGCTAGAAAACCTAGCTCGGCGCCATCTTGGAACAATCACATCTGATCTTGTATAATATTGTCAATAATCCCTCACCTTTAGTTGTCTTCATCAGAAAGCACTTCCAGGAATCCCAGGTCCACGACAAATGTATTTTCGGTCGAAAAAGTCCATCCTTTATGTTCCATTAGCTTGCTGTTGTTAACGCGTCTGAAGGCTGTATCCAAATGTTGATCCGTGCGCGGGACTTAGGTTACGAAAAATAACTTTTTTCCCTCCTTTAGGTTCGTTCAAACATGTCAAACGTTGTATAACATTAATCTTCAGGGCCTGTTTCAACAAGAGAGCCAATAAGATTCGAGTGGGACGATTTCATTGTGTTTCAAAACGTTTCCAAAGGTGGGGGTAGACACGGCCGCCGACGTCACAATGCTGATGGCCCTCCTACTGTGACCAATTGCCACAGCGTCTCCTTCACTGAGTTTCGACAGTAGAAGGTTCAAAACACTTTGTAAAGACTGGGGACATCTAGTGGAAGCACTAGAAAGTGCTCAATGAACGTTTTTTCACGTTGTGAATTACAGGGAAGGCTGTGAAGTCAAGTCCACAATTCAGAATCCCACTTCCTGTTTCAATCGGTCTCGGGGTTTTGACTGCCATATGAGTTCTGTTATACTCACAGACACCATTCAAACAGTTTTAGAAACTTTAGGGTGTTTTCTATCCATATAAAATAAGTATATGCATGTCCGAGCTTCTGAGTTTGATTAGTAGGCCGTTGAAAATGGGAACGAATTTTTTCCAAAATGCGCTGTGGCGCCCCCTATGGTAGGATATCCGTAAGAGGTTAACGCCAGCTGTTTCAAAAGGCAGTTGTTTAGCCCTCCCGATAACACCACCTTCTCCACTGTTGGATGTTGTTCTAGTTTTTCTACTACCCCTTTTAGATGGTGGAATGTAGCGCCCGGGAAGCTATCTGCTTGCACTCTGGAATCGGTAAACCCAGGTATCCGTGAAATATTAGAGTCTCCAATTATAACAATTGGTTTTCTAATTTTAAGTTCCCAATCCAAAATTTTCCTGGTAGAATTTGGGTGTCTAACTGGTTCAAGGCTAACTGATCCCGGCCTCCTAACAGGTAAATTAATCACCGAGGTAGGGGAGGAAGAGGAGGAAACCCCTGGGTAGGCTTCGGCTGATATGATTCCCACTATTTTACTCTTACCTCTGCCAAGAGGAGAAGTCCCCGGGGGGAGTAGCAGCGGGGAAACCGGAGCGGCGATAAATTGGGACCGCCCTGGGGGCTCAGACAAGGACGTATTCAGAAAGAATTCCGTTTTGTCACTTATCATCATCTGTTCTTCCCCCTCTCGGTTCCCAATCGCAACCTCACACGGGTCCAGCTCCCCTCCAACTCCAGGTTCCTCCTGGCCAGAGTCAGACAAAGAGGCAATAGTATTACTACATGATGCCCTCTCAGGGCCATTCACAAGAGCCTGCCTCCACTGTGTGTGTTTCCCAATCTCCACCCCCCCCCGGAACCAACTCTATTGTCAATTGATCTCCCGCCAATACTTGGGGTCTAGGGGAATATGTTTCAGCCATAACTGAGATGGTTTTTCCCCCCCGGGAGCCTACACCCAGCTCTAAGGCTGATATACTTGGGGGCATCCTAGGGGTGCTCCTCTTCAGTCTGTTTTTAGCCCCACCCTTAACTAAGCCATTTGCTTCACTACCATTACCCACTCCTCCCACATTACTGGGAGCTGGAGACAGGACACCCGACAAGGGCGGAAAGGCCTCCATAGTCAATTGGCCTGGGCCTACTACCTCGCTAGCATTAGCCTTTGGGAGCATAGCCTGTAATGTTGCCACCGAGGACTCGGTAAACTTACGCCTATATCTTACCCTTGCCCAAGCAACAGCTCGATCAAAGCAGTTGATATCAAATTTCCCCACCTCCTGTAGCCCTGCTGCCAGAACTGAATCATAGTGGTCCACTAAGATGCACATATTAGTGTCCATCCAGTGGTCCGTATTCTCCCTTACCAGCTCCAAAACGGTGGGATTGGGTGAGGAGGGCTTGATAAAAGCCGTAAGTCTCACCACCTGCTTCATCATACCAGGTGGGAAAGACCTTTTCATCTGCAATTCAGCTAGAATTTCTGCATGGTGAATGGCCTGCAACAATTTGAAATACTGTTTCGTTAGTTTAAGATCGAGGGAGGTTTTGGGGTTATCTAGACCTAAGGTAGGTATATTCCTCCCCAGGGCCATCGGCTTTACCAAAGGCTCAGACCGATTTCTCCTGGGAAACGTAATTTTCTCCCACCAAGAAAGGAAAGGGAGGGGGGAAGCTTTAATACACTATACTCACTCAACTAAGTCTCTACTGCTCCACAATCGTTTTTAAAGGTTAAGAACAAAAGAAAGAGGGGGGGGGGGAGAAAAAAGGGGGGAAAAGGGAAAAAAAAGGGGGGGGTTTAAGAAATACACAAATCACAACAGTTTAAAAGACAAAACATAAAAACATTTTAAAATCATGAAGGTCCCTTAATAATTTCCTACCAAAGAATTCTTTGGTAATGGCTCACCGACCGGAATAGTTTTGTCCATTTAAATTAGCCATATTTAGAGGTAAGAAAAAATCTCTTTCACCTTAGTCTCTTTTCAAGCCTCTTGTTCTCGTTGGAGCTTCCTCTCGGGTGAGTTTTGTGGTCCAAGATGCTTTCGTAGGCTAAAATCAATGGTGTTATAGTTGGCATTCAAACAGTCGGGTAACCAAAAAAAGTTAAAAGAGAGAGGGTTCCAAAACGATTTTAAAACAATTCTTCAATCCAAAAAGGAAATAAAAGAGTTTAAGAACCCATTCAGGGAACCCTCAAAAAGTTAAAAACAACAAACAAAGACCTGACGTTTCAGCTAAATCGCTTTCATCAGAGGTAATGAGTAGTCACTGACATCTGTGTTAATATAGGGAGCTGAGAGGGCAGATCCATACCTCCCAAGACATGTGTTTTGCCCAGTCCTGCGTCAATCTTCCCATTCTCCTCCAATCCACAGTCCTAATCAGGGTTAATGTTCCATCATTGTGCCCTGCTCAACAAACCAGTTAATGAGCAGTCACTGACACCTGTGTTAGTCTGGGAAAGTGTGATTAAGGTTAGAGTTGAGGTTAAGGTCAGGATTTGGTTTAGGATCAAGGTTAAGGTTATAGTTAGGGTAAACCAAGGGATTAGGCTTGTGGTTAAGTTTGAGACTGGGGTTAGGATTATGATCAAAGTTAAGATTAGGTTTAGGATTGGAATTAAAGTTAGAGCTAGAATTGAAATTGCTCCGGTTAAGGTTGAAATTTAGGTTCAGGTCAGGGTTAAGGTTAGGATTAGGGTTATAGTCAAGGTTAGGTTAAGTTTTGGATTAAGGTTGAGGTTATAGTTAGAATAAACTGGGGTTAGGATAGTTCAGGTTAATGTTCAGATCAGGGTTAGAAAAGTTTAGGTCTCTAATACTTTTCATTAAGGCCTGTAGGATTACAAGTACCCAATTTTTTTATCCAACACCGCTCCTTGATCTGTCTGTGTTTTAGCGACCACCCCTGGTTAGATTCCAACCCTGCTATTCTTAACTGAGCTACTGGATGAGATCTAAAGTGGATGTGTAGTGTGGTTTTAACCGACTCCTTACTTATATGATAGAGATGTTGTTTGTCTGGCTTCCAAGGAGTTCCTAGTTTCTCCAATATACAATTTTCCACATTGTAGACATTCAATTCCATATACAATGTTGGTGGTCTTCAGTTGCAATACCTCCCATACTGGAGCCCCTAGACCCGACCATTTATTCTGAATGTATTTTACTTGTCTAAAATGTGATCCACTCCGCCCCGGCTTCTCCCTGAAACCAGAGTGTACCAGCACATCTTTCAAATTTTTATTTTGCCGATATTACTCTGAACTGTTGGAGAATCTCCACCTCCTCCCTCGTCTGCTCAAAATGATCCTTCACTATGGAGTTAAACCTCATAGAAGACTGTGAATATGTGGTGACAAATGGAATAATACATCCATCATTACTAGTCCTACCATATATAGGTTCCGTTACAAACATATTGTTCACCTCTGCTCTTATAGTGCGGAGGAAACGTTTTGAGTATCCTCTGGGTCTGAGAGCCTTAAAAAGAATTTCTGTAGCCTCTTTGACATGGTTTCCCTGTGTACAAATCCTATTAAATCTAATAAGCTGCGATTTTATCAACCCCCTGTAGGTGTGTTTTGGATGAAAACTGGATTTATGTAAGAGGGAATGGGTGTCTCTAGGTTTAAAATAAACCTTTGTTGCTAATCGCTTCAGGTTGTCACTCCCCTCTACAAAAAATACCTCGGTGTCCAAAAATTCTATTCGTTCCGGCTGAACATTGTGTTTGATCGTAATTGACGGATGATGTGTATTCAGAATCTTCACAAATTCCATAAAATCCGAAAGTTAGTATGTCCATAACCCAAATATATCATCTAGATACCGTAAATACAAAATTGGAAGCTTTGTACATTTGGGGAAGACTGATTGTTCCCATTCTGCCATATAAATATTGGCATAGGACGGGGCAAACTTCTTCCCCATAGCTGTACCATGGATTTGAAGAAACCAATTAGAATTAAATTCAAAGTCATTTCTTATTAGACTGAGTTCCAATTATTGTAGCAACGCCCCATCTGGTCTATCTAGGTCTGGATATTTATGGAAAATGTTTTTGATCGCTCTAAGACCCAAGTTGGTGTCAATGTTGGCATACAATGAGACAATGAGTCAATATCAATTGAAAAAAAACACAGTTTCCTGAGGCACACTAATTTCTTTCAATTTTGTCACAAATTCATACGTGTCTTTAACGAAGCTTTGATGTTTCCGTGACAGAGGATTTATAAAATAATCTAAATACTCCGCTATTCTATACGATTCCGAACCACAGTCCGATACAATCGGCCTACCACATGGAACCTCAGAAGGAATTGTCCAAGTCTCAGGAGGTTTGTGAATTTTAGGCAACAAATAAAATTGTCTGGGGCATCTGGTCCAAATAGGTAAAACATTTGTTTGTCTGTAATGTAATTATTCTCATAAAGTTCTCCTATAATCTGCCTCATTTGTCTCTGGGTCTCCTGCTGCAATGAATGAGTCAGTGGTCTATAATGTTTAGAATTACTCAATTGCCTTTTCGCCTCGATCAGATACTGGGTTTTATCCAATATAACAATCTTTGATCCTTTATCCGCTGGTTTTATAACTATGTTGGAATTCTTACTTAAGGATTTTAAGGAATTACGTTCTTGTTTTGTAAGATTATCTTTCCCTGCCATATAAAACCTAAATGTACTAAAAGAGGTAGAGTCCCTTTGAATTAAAGTCTGCATCGTATTTGACACTCCCTCTAACCTAGGCTCCCAGTGTGATGGACCAATAAATGGTATTCTTTGGTTATCAGTATTATAATTAAAATGATCAAGTAATTTTAATTTTCTATGATAGGTATGCAGATCCCTCCTGAGCTCCATGCGATCTATCTTAGTGGGTGTCGGGATAAACATAAGACCCTTCTCCAGGAGTTGCTGTTCTGCCGCTGTAACTCTAAAAGTAGTCGATAAGTTAAGTACATTAGAGTGCTGGGGAGTAATACCAATACACTCTTCCCCTCTTAATAGTTTAACTGGTCTAGCCAGTAGTTAAAAATGTTTACAGATGTATCTGGTCTCCAATGTATTGGATCATCCTGCACTGTGTGAAATCTAAGTTTATTCAGATCCAATAGTTCCCTACAATTTTTCTGAATATACTTGTTCAATTGATTCAGTACCTCCTGCTTTTCCCATGGAAGCTCATCTGAAAAATGTATGATAGGAACATAAACCTGTGCATGAGGAAAAACTTCACCTGCTTTATTCAGTAGCTGTTGCAACTGCTTGACTGCAGTGGTATACTGCTGGTTCAAGCCGTTGTCATGACTGTCCTGATCAGGTCAGGGTACAGGAGACCACCACCCTACAGATTATCTCCCAAACCCCCAACAGAGGAGGAGAGATCTAGGGGTCTGAAGATGTGGGGTTTTTATGACACCTCATGCCCATAATAAACTTAGGCCACAGAGAAATTCCTTTGTCCTAACAATGGAGAACTGGCCTCAGAACATTAAACATGCAATAAAGGGACTTTGGAACAATGGTTTCCGTCAGCCACAATGGTGGTTATGACGAAAAGTGGAATAGTAAAATGTATGTAACTTTTGTATTTGTTTTTAAAGGTTAAGAGATGACGTTATTATGAAAACATTGTACCTTTAAGAGTTTTCCCCGTATGTGCCTGATTTTTATAGATTGTACTCTGTTTGGAAAATATCCAAATCAAAGATGAAATGTGAAGTTAGTGTCTAAAATCGGATTTTTAGCCAAATCTAAGCCTTGCCCCCTTTACTTGGTCCGCCCAGAGAATTGCCCTAAAGGCGGTTACACCCACTTCTGACCCGAGGGTATAAGACAGGAGAGTGAAGAATTAACATAGGAGACTATTGACCCCAAGCTGCAGCTAAGGTCTAACAAAGTCGACGAACCCCAAAACGAAACACAAGGTTGAAGACAAAGAAATATTTTTCTACACGAGCTACGGACGAGTAGCTGTGTCTAAGCGGGTGAATTCAAGCCGAACCACCCAGCCTCCACTCTCCATTGAATCGTGGTATCGACACCATTCGAGCCGAAGCTGTGAGCTCTGAGCTACAGAGCTGTCTGTCCTCAGAAGACCCCTTTCCGATCAAGGGTGAGGATCAGACCACTTAGCCAAGAAGGACACTGACATCGTGAGGACAACCAGAGAGTTGCGCCGGAGAATTGCGTAATTTAGAAGCCTAAACGACCCACGCGGAGCTTCCCACCTGAGAACTCCAACACGTAATTACATCATTATATTCTGACCCATAAGAGCGGCAGTTCGGGGCAAGACTAATTTTAAATAAGCATGGCTGACAAATGAACCCAAATGTATATTTCTCTCGTGTACTTCCTTTATTTCTCTCTCTTTAAAATCCCCATTTTGGGTAACAAGCGCCATAGTGTGTTGGCCCGTTGTACTAAGTCCTAATCAATAGCTAGACTGTGTTTTGTGTATGTGCATTTTTATCATCATTTTAGCTTGCTAGTAAATAAATAATCAACTAAGATTGGTGTGGTAAATTCAGTGGTAAAGCTGAATTATGAGCAGATTATGAGACTGTAGAGGAAATTGATTAATTTAGCGACTGTTGTAATCGATATTCTGATATCCTTTGAGTTAATTTGGGAAATAGAAACTCAATCAAAACAATGTTCCCATGGTGCCCCAGGTTAATGAGTTAATAATTGCTTGATTCATTGCTTAATTCATTTAATCACGTAATTATAAACCGTTAATCATTCGATGAGCAACAGTCGTCACATTAACTAATACAACGTCACGACATATGGCGCCCCCTGTGAGGAATCTAAGATAGGACTAGGCCGCACTGTTGTGTTATTCCATATCAATTGTGTAGCAATATATATACATTCCATTAATAGCTATAGGCAGGACTAGTGTGACAGAGAAGTGTGTGTGTCGTTCCATTTCACCCAGATACTGGTCGGGAGATAACGACCCCTGTTGTATATCTGACCAAAGCCAGTGTGAAGGGGGTCTACTGAATGCTACGAGCTAGGGCATATGTACCAGCCGATGCAGGCATTCTGAGAAATAATACTAGTTGGGCCTAACGTAGTGTTATTTCTGTCGATCGCTTTCAGGAGTGATCTGACTCGGTCATAAGTAATTCCTAGAGCAGAGGACATATGAGCCAGCCATTACGGAAATTAGAGTAGATATATTCGTTTGACCGAAGCGAAGTTATTATCCCTCTACCTCTCGCGTTTGGTAACGGGAAGAGGTTAAGGGTTGAACGTGAGACGTCACCAAGTAAACCTGTTCCCTTGTTGGAGGGAACATCCCTTGTGCGGCGAGGAGGAAACCCCGCGCAATGAAAGCTAAGCATTGCGCCAGATGCTAAGCTAACAAAGGGGAGCAGCCATTTTTGTTTTCCTCTTTGTTCATAGTGAATTCCCGCGTTAGACGGGAATCCTGTGTGATCTCAGCTTGGGCTATCCGTAACCTCTGGCGAAGAATCGCCAGTCATTTTTCATGAAATAAGTCAGGTTACGCTGTAGGATATCAAACCAGTCTTAACTGATTAGATATCATTGTCTTGTTCAATTTTATACATACATTAAATTGATACACTACCTCTCCAGGTTGGTTATGGGAATAATACACACACGAATGTGCCATAACCAATGAGACATGGTTAAACTGTTCCACGTTAACTTAGATATAGCAACTATTTCAGGTTAATTAAAGCTAATTCCTTTAGCCTATACGGGGTTGACTAATCATTCAAATTGATTAATAGATTAAAGCTGTTTTACCAGCTTAATGGTGTTTAGGTAGACTTTTTAACAGTTTTGTAAAATTCTATTTTCACTGGTACCCTGTCGATTTTAGCTTGTGTTAACAGTGACCTCCGGTGGTGAAGAATCACCAGTAATTATTTTTAAATAATTCAGGTTATGCTGTACGATATCTAACCAGTCTCAACTGATTGGAAATCATTGTCTCGTTCAATTTAATATACATTAAATTGCTACACTACCGTCCAGGTTGGTTATTGGAATAATACGCAAACTAATGTGTACTAACCCATGAGACAAACTTTTCAACGTTAACTTAGAGATAGCAACTCTTTCAGGTGAATTAAAATTAAAATTCCCAAATAGCCGATACAGGTTAGATTTATCATTAAAATCGATTTAATCAATTAAACCTGTTTTGGCAAGTTCAGTAATAACCAACTCACATTACTGACCCAGTCTTGATGATTCATTGACGTTTACAAACTGAGTTAAATCGTGTTTGCAGCCTCCAACTAAAAACCCCAAACATTACGTAAATTGAAATAACTGACAATCATAATAATGAGCAATCCATCAGATGGGTTTCCACCCATTTCCCCTCTAATCAGTGGACCTTCACTCACGGAAAGATTGATCGCGGACCTCAGCAACGATGCAAATCCTAACTATGCCAAGGGGCTGAAAATGTTAGATTTCAATGCCATAAGCGAGAAAAATGCAGACATTGCGACAGACGCTCTTCAAAATAGACCATCAGGCGGAGGCCTTGTGAAGGTTCTCTCCAGTTTAGCCCTCAACTATGCCCACCAGCAGAGATGGACAGTGCACCAGTACCTCAGTGCCCAGCAGAGACACGAGCAGGAAGCTGGGGAGTTCAAGGTACAGGTGGAGAGAACCAGGGAGCTGGCATCGAAAGCCGAAAAAGATAAGCTACTCCTAGCTGAGGAACTGTGTGTGAGAACAGATAAATTGGAAGATCTGTCTAACACTTATAACAAAGAACGCGAACAATCTCTTGACCAAGTCCGTATTCTAAAAGAACAACTCGGCTTAGCCAAAACTAAATACGATGAAGTCCACGCGAAACTAGATGAATCGGACGAGCTAGCTAGAAAACGGGGCGAGCAAATTGATGCCCTACAAACGGTTGTGAATGAAACCACTCAAAGCAATAATGCTCTATTCCAAAAGCTGCAGACCAAAGACGATCAGTTAATGAACACAATGACCAAGTTGGAGGACAAAACAGCAGAACTCATTGAAGTCGCTGATTTAATGAAGGATGAGAAAGACCAGGTGAGAAAGTTGGAAAATGTGACCTCTAAACAAAAGGAGGACATCGCATCACTGGATCTCTCACTCCACACTCGCGACCTCTCCCTGCAAACCATGACAGATAAGTATGAGGCCGAGCGAAAAAAGGGCGACACCTACGTGTCGAAAATAAACACCCTCAACTCCCAGGTGGACTCTGCGATGCAGCATAACACCACCCTTAGGTATCATCTGGAGGAACTCCAGAACAGTCACGCGCTATCGCGGGACAACCAAACCAAGCAACCTAGCTCACATCCGGAGCTAAGAGAACGAGGGAATGTAGATGACAGGAGATTTCAGCCTCTTTCTCTTGGCCATTCGGCCCACAGTGAATTGGGGCCTCCTCGCCAACACAACCACAGCTTGACTTTTCCTCTTGGCCTCTCGGCCCACAATTCTCCACGGGAGGGTGCAGATGCTCCCCGCGCACTTGGCGGGGATCGCCTTGACAAAATCGTCAAAAACCTCCGCCTCTTCGACCCCGTTCCGGGAAAGCCAAACGACACTGAGACATTCTTAGCAGACATAGAGGACGCCTTGGATGGCTACCCAAACGCTACGAATGCAGACAGGCTCTATCTTTTGAAGCGAACGTCCAACAGACACGTGACAAGGTTCATCCGTCTACAAGAGCAACACGTGCAAAACGACTATGCTAAACTTGCCACGGTTTTGAAAATAGAATTCAGTGGTTCTGCGACTCGCAAACACGATAGTTCGTTGGCTAACAATATCAGACAAGCTCGAAATGAACACCCACAAGCCTACTATCACCGGCTTCGTTCAGCTTACTTTGGCATGCTCACTGAAACAGGAATGGAAGACCTATTACCGTTCAAACAACTTTTTCTGTCAAACATGTCTCCCAACTTCATTAACTACTTGGGCCCTACTGCCCACGTCGGGTTGCCAATCTCGACGCTCCGAGAGCTGGCAAGCACCGCTTTTGAAGCATCAAAAGCCAGCCGGGCTAAGAGCCCGGACACCTCGACTTTCGAGCTTAGGCGGGAACCATCACTCGAATTAGAAGGGGCTGCATCAGGGACATATGCTGTAAAAGAGGACGATCAAAGGGGGTGGCTACCAAGTAACCACCACCCCGACAACCACCGCCGTAACAATAGCTACGATGAACGTCCCCAATCTAACAGGTCCCGTAGAGATCAACCTAGCCGACATGCCCCTCCGCCTAACTCTCACAAAGGGTCAGGACACAAGGGTAACAAGCGTAACAAGGGCAACAAAGTGTTCAATGATTTAAACGCTAACCGAAATGATATAGAAGCTCTGATAAAAGATGTACTGCATCGTAATAAATTTGAGAAAGAGGACAAGGATAAATCCTCATGACTAGGCGTAAAATCGTTGGAAACCGAGTCCGCCGAAATTCATGCAATTCAAGAGGACGCAAACATTTCCATTACCCCCGCCCCCACTCGAATCCCTGTCCAGGTACCGCCCGTTCTAGACACAAGCCCGCTGGTTTTGTCTACAGACTTGGACACGGAGGTGGAGATGCACGAGATAAGCAGCTGTGCAACAGATGATTCCTCTACCATTCCGATAGAGGACCCACTGGGTCACGTAAGTGACTTATCTGTCTTGGAAATCGACGCAGATTACAAACCGCTCCGTTCTCCCAACCCACTCCATTTTGTTGGGGATATGACGAGAAAAACCAACTCGAACAGGCCATACCTTAGAACAGTCCTGGAGGACTGTGTGACATGTCACGCTCTGATAGATTCGGGTTCAACAATTTCCCTCATATCCGAAATCTTGCTGGATGAACTAAAAAGGGCAGTGGACCCAACAAAACGTTGGTTGAAAACGGAACATTGCGATACGAATCTTCGAGGTTTCACTCCAGCTACCTCGCCCCTAACCAAACGTCTCCTACTTAAACTCAACTTCGAAAGCGTGTCACTGATACACCCCGTGTATGTGACTAGCATCGAAATCGAACGAATGCTGATTGGGAGTGATTTAATTGACCGTTTGGTACCACTAATGGATTGGAAAACCAATCAAATCTGGTTACAAATACCTATGCCAACTCCGTTGACTTCGCCGCATTCTTCCAAGGCTACCTGCCATACATTGTGCAACGACGTGGGTCCGACGTCAGCATCTGACGCAAACCCTGTGAACTTGGCCATGAGCCCGCCATTTGTGGCAAAGGACAATGTGAGTTCGACTCGGAACTTAACCGAACATGTGGTTTTCTTGTGCGGCTTGGGTGATTCACCAGCCGACACTTACCGCCCTCCTCTGATAGGGGGCGTGTGCCTAAACGGCACTATGGCTGAGGATACCAGGCTGGCCACCTGGTCAGAAAAATCCGCAATCAGTTTGGAAATGTTCAACGAAATTTCGAAAACGGCTAACTGCCATCCCCTTGTGCCGAAAACGTTTAGATTTCCACTGGGAACGACTCCCCAGACAACACTCACCGCAATAGGTGTGTGTGCGCTATCGATCCGCATTGGAACCAAGGAATTATCCCACTACCTACTGGTTGTCGCGGACCTCCCACATACAGTCTATGTGGGAGCGGACATTTTGGTAAGATTGGGTGTTAAACTTGATACCATACACCAAGTTCTTTGGTCTTTGGAACAGCCAAACCAACATGCCTTGTCTTTCGACCCGGTGCGAATGGCTTCCGGGCAGACTATTCCTGAAGCTTGCAAGACGATAACTGAGTCCGCCATGTTGATACCGGCAAGAACCACAGAGGTTTCTGTAAGACTGAACCTGGCGCCCGGATACCGGATGGAAGGCACCACTGCGTTCTTCCAACCCTCCCCAAAACTATTCGACTTGGGGCTAACTATCAATGGCAACCCACTGTTGGAACTAACCGCTAGATCCACTTACCTCCTGGTACAAAATCTGACTCAAGCGGATATTTCCATTCCTCGGCACACTCAGCTAGGAACATTGATCGATTACGCCTTCCATGATTTTGAACTAGTTGTTCCTGTGATTGGGCCTCTTCCGTCCTCCCTAGACCTAGATGGCGAGGGAGGTACGCTGTTTACTTGTCAGTCAAAAGCAATAGCACTAACTCCTGTATTGCCACTGGACGACACATCGGCATTCCGGCTGGATGTCGATCCTGACAGCAACCTGTTAATATACTCCATCGTCACGGAGGATGATATTGCGTCTCCTCCTGCATGCGAAGTACACTCTTGTGAGGAAACAACCGATGACTCTTCCAAAGGTGACATGCCGTCACCATCTGATGAAGACCTGTACAATGTCGCCGAACCATATCCTGGCTTCCATGCACAGGTAATACAACTACTGTCGGAGGCTGATGCTCTTGTCAATGACACTGAACGCCATCAGTTGAGAGAATTGTTTAACAAACACAGTGAGATCTGGTCGACAGACTCGCTGGATTGCGGGGTTACGGGTATCCATGTGGTGCGTATTCATACGCCACCCGGAGCAACTCCTACGTTCGTTAGACAATACAAAATCCCGCTCGCAGCATACGCAGCAGTACAAGAGATTATCGATTCCTTATTAGCTAAACGGATAATCAGGGAATGTAACAGTACGTACAGCGCTCCCGTGTGGCCCGTTCTGAAACCAACGGGTAAATGGCGTCTTACCATTGACTATAGACAACTCAACAAACTGGTTCCGTTGTCTCGTTGGCCAATGACACAGCTCGACCAAGAGTTGCCAAAGGTGGCAAACGCCAAGTACTTCTCCACAGTCGACGTGGCAAATGGTTTCTGGACCATGACAGTCGACCCGCGTGACCAACACAAGTTGGCTTTCTCTTTCTCGAACAAGCTCTTCACGTTCAATCGTTGCCCTTTCGGGTATGCGAACTCCCCCTCAGAGTTCAACATCTTCCTGCACAAGGCGATGCCAGACGCAGCCTCTAGGGGGACGATAATTTACGTGGACGACGTTCTCATGAGAAGTGAGACTTGGTCACATCACCTCAATGAAATGGACCACGTTCTCACCCAACTCGGGACTGCAGGGGCTAAGTTGGCCATCATGAAAGGACAATGGTGCAGACCAAGGTAAACTACGTTGGGCTTCTGGTGGGTGCCGAGGGCATCCTGCCACAGTCTAACCGAATCCAAGCAGTCCGCAACATCAAAACACCTACAAACCTTCACGAGGTGCGCAGCTTCTTGGGAGTATGTAATTACTCCCGTCAATTCATCGAAAACTACGCCGACTTGTCAAAACCGTTGACTCACCTTCTTCAGAAAGACACCCCATTCGTTTGGGATGTCACTCACAACGAAGCGGTGGCTTCCTTGAAAAACCTGCTTTGCGAGGCACCCTGCCTGGTATACCCCAACAAAGACAAGACATTCTTTTTGGAAGTCGGTTTCTCAGAGCACTGCCTTAGCGCTGGGTTGTACCAAAAATACGACCAAGACAAACGTGTGGTTGCTTACGCGAGCAAAACACTCAACCCCGCCGAACACAAATACTCAGACTGCGAAAAAGCGTTGCTGTCGACAGTCTGGGCGATCAAACACTTCACCAGTTATGTCAGCGGACAAAAGGTGATCATAGAAACATGTCACCAGCCTGTGACTTTTCTGAAAAGCCAACGAATCCGTGAGGGTGCGGTACACAACAGCAGGATAGCGGCTTGGCTCATGACGCTGCAGAGCCATGATGTAGTAATCAACTACGCAAAAGCAAAGAACCTGCCTTTGGGCAGTGCTTTGGCGGTGTGTCAACACTGTGGTGACGATGAAACCGACTCCGGACCACCCCCGCGTGACATCGCTCCGCCATTGCCTTCGAACCATCACTATTTCGAAGAGAACGTGTGTCTCGACATGCCGATGGCATTTGTAGATGGCTGTTCTTACCGCCATCTAGACCACTTGCAAGCTGGGGTGGGATTGGTATGGCACAACGACATTCCGTGCAAACCACTTCAATTTCAGCTTGGCAACAAGACCAGCCAGTTTGCAGAAGTGGCTGGTGTGCTGATCACCCTGCAAACAGCGGTGAAACACGGATTGGCAGAACTTGCGATCTGCACTGACTCTAACTACGCGAGACTCACCTTCTTATGCCACTTGCCGTTTTGGAAACAAAAGCACATGACTACTTCAAGTGGTAAAGAGGTGAAAAACAAAGAGCTCATTCTAGCTTGTGATGATCTCATCACCAAACACGACATACAGGTGTATTGGAAGAAAGTCAAGGGACACTCCAAATCACCTGGTCGTGACAAACTTGGCAACGACCATTCTGACAGCATGGCGAAATCTGGTGCAATTCACGGCACCCCTTGGGTGTTTGCTGCTCGAGACGAAAAACCCACTGAGGAAGCTATGGTGTCTGCGGTAACGCGTAGCCATGTAGCACCACGGAAAACGTCGTCGCACAAACATAATGTGTTGCTAACGCATTCATTCATGAATGGCGACCTGGTAGCAATGCAACACCAAGATGAGTCCCTCGCCACTTTGATGGCATTCCTGTCGGATCCTGTCAACCACCCAGTGTCCGAACTGGCTTTGGCAGGTTCACACGATTTGCGTTCGCTGTACGCAACTAAACAGCACCTCACACTTGTAGATGACCTATTGGTGTATGTTTCAGAAACCGACACCGCAAGAAGGTGGGTGGTTCCTAAAACATAGAGGGGGATAATGATAGCTCATGCCCACGACGAGCCATGTGGAGGCCATAGGGGGGTCAAGGCCACATGTGAAACATTGCGACAGGTGGCCCACTGGCCTCACATGGAACAAGACGTGGCACGATACGTGAGGGGGTGTCTAGTTTGCTGCCAGTTTCAACCCACCAAGCCACTTCACAGAGCACCCCTGCAACGCAAGGGTGTGTCTTACCCCTGGAGCTCGATCCAGATCGACTGGGTCGGCCCAGTTGCCAGGTCTGCCAGAGGCAACAAGTACCTCCTCACAGTGACTTGCGCATTCACAAAGTGGGTGGAGTGCCTGCCGGCGACCAATGACACAGCGGAAACCACTGCCGTTCTTTTGCTAAACCACGTTTTCAGTCGTTTCGGCCTGCCAGGAGAAACCGTGGACAGCGACAGAGGAACCCACTTTTCGGCAGCTGTAATGACCGAACTGTGGAAGCTCCTAAAAGTCAAAGCTAAACTCCACATCGCGTACCACCCTAGGAGCTCGGGGGGGGGTAGAAAGGAGCAACCAATTAATTGTCAGAATCTTGAGGAAATATGTGGCAGCCAACCACAAAGATTGGGACCTCAAACTCCCATTGGTACTGATGGCAATCAGAGCCACACGCAACAGGTCTACGGGAATGACACCCTTTGAGATGATGACGGGCCGGCAAATGACCCTTCCACTGCATCTCCTGTACCAACCGGGAGATGTCGCCGCAGCCACCGCCTACACGGCTCACCAATACGTGACCGACTTGCGGAACCATCTCCAGACTACCTTTGCGTACGCTCAAGGACAATTGGAAGGAAGTGCAGAAGGTGACAAGACCTATTACGACAAAAAAGCCTCACACCAGGTGTTCGAGGTCGGAGATAAGGTGTGGTACTACATATACACCAAACCCGCGGGCGTCGCAACAAAGTTCCTGCCCCACTGGACGGGGCCACACAAGATTGTGGTGAAGCTATCACCTGTAGCTTACCAGATCAAAATCAGCAAAGGTCGACAAAACGCCACATTAAAGTGGGTCCACCAGAACCAAATCAAGTTGTACACTCCCCCCATGGGAATAGAAGGGGTGCTAGCCAGCACCGAATAGATAAAAACCCTAGCAAAAAAAACAGAGGTACTAAGAAAATTCTTAAGTACCCTCAGCTGATCCCTTCCAGGAGACCAGTACGTTGCACCTAATATCTTTTATTCTCTTCCCAGCTACCAGATATACATCTGTTGTCACTAGTGATATCGTCCTGCGCTGTACTGATTAAAAATAAGAAAAACAGAAAAATAGTTGTCAAAACAATTTTTGTTTACGAATACAAACAACTGAAATAATCCAACAATCTCCGATTATGCGTTTCTGTAGGATGGAGTTCCTTTGGATGATCCTGACACTCTGCGCCCTGGTCAAAACCAACCCAGCAGACGTAATCACGAACGGACCCCCTACGGGAATCGTTCTCCGCGACGATCCAGGACTCCTCATAACTAACTGCAGAGTACACACGCAGAGGGTATATGTCCACCTAGATGCAGAGAATGTGTACCGCCAACACATTCCACCTGCGGCGCATTTGAGTTGGGCCGGGGCTGACTGGACCAGCCAGGCAATTAAGCACGCCCAGCTAGACACTGCCCATATGTTGGCCCAACTCCAAAAGTTCACAGTAACCCAGTCAGAACTAGCTGAGCCCAGGCGAGAAAAACGATTCGTCGGGGCGCTACTATCGATAGGGGCAGCCGTAGGGTCACTATTTGCCCTAGGTACCACTGCCGTCAATGCAGTCAGTCTAGCCACAGTCAAGAGGAATGTTAGGGAGATTACTGAAGAGATGCCACTTATCCAGCAGCAGATGAAGGCACAGGCCCTTAGGTTGCAACATCTGGGAAAGTCTCTCCAGGACACTATTCTGGTGGTCAACACACACGCTACTCTCCTGAACAAAACTATCCTGTCTGTAGGAAAGCTAGCAGAGGTCATGAACCATGACTATGCCCATGTCCAATTGGTTCGATTGTTACTGGAGGATTTTCTCCGTGAAGTTAGCTCTTCTATGGACCACTTGGCCATGAATAGAATCCCCTCATATCTAGTGCCCCTCTCAATGGTGCACGACATATTGACCTCAGCTACTTCAACCACACTAAGGCCGTTACAATTACATTTGGCCTATAGTCTGGGGTCGGCCATCCCAATACACGTTGATGTTGATCGTAATGAAGTGGGTTTTCTACTGACGCTGCCGGTTGTTGAACTGGAGAATATCTATAGATTGAAAACGGTTCTCAATGTAGGATTTTGGCGCGACAGTACCCACGTAAAGATTGCCACGCCCCCAGTTGTAGCTTACCAGGAAAACAACCCAGATTTCTATCTCACCCCTAACCTGCTAATGTGTACTCTAACCAAAGATGTCCACTACCTTTGTCCTAGCAAACCATTTGTCAGGGATAACACTGAGCGTCTTTGTGGTATTAAAGCTATCACCAGCGAAGAACGCTGTAGAGCCAAACTAACAGCCAGGGATGGGGCCACCACCACACAAGTGGAGGTGGTAGGGAACCGATGGTTGGTCAACACACCGTTCGCGTCCGCCACTATGACTTACGAACGCCATGACTCCATCACCCAATTGAACCTCCCCAACCAGACTTTTTTTGTTACGGTACCAGAGGGGGCGATTATTCACGTAGACGACCTCGCTCTATACCACCTTCCCGACGACCGGATAGACACAGAGATTGAAATGCCGGACGCTTTTGCTAAACGTTCCCTTGAGTTACCACAAGCTATTCAATACCAAATCCAGTACGAGGGACCCATGACTGTTGATCTTAGCGTACTGGATGAGGCACTGTTAGTCGACCCGACTGACTACAGACCAAAAGATTGGTCTGTCGCCCGCTCTTGGACGGTGCCGGACAGTATCCTGACTGTTACCATGATCCTTGGTCTCATTTCCCTTGGCGTGTGCACCTACTACGTACACAGGCGCACACGTGTAATGGAAGACCTAATGAGGTCTTATACTAGGATCACCCGTGGGATGGAAGCGATCCCGATTTTTGGAAAGGTGGCAATGGATCCGGAAACCCTCTTACAGGGCCCAGTCCCAGCCTCCTCTCCCGAACTCGCTAGGTCAGCCCAGTAATGTCCCTAATGTAAGCTTTGGCCTTCAGGGGCCAAGTTTTTCCAAGTGCCTTAACTACCCACCTGCAAGTAGGATCAACCTAGACATGACATTAGAGACAATGCCATGATAGAGCTATTTAGCCAAGGCCTTGGACATATATTGAACATAGTCCATATTAGATGATTAAGGTGTGGTAGACATATTTGGTATACTTATGTTATTATTCCAATTTTTCGTTTCATTACCTTTGACACTTAGGAAGCCTTAGAGCCAAGACACCGCTCGTTTGGGGAGGAAATGTAATGATGTATTGCCTGAGTGTTGTGCGTTATTAACGTCTGCCAAGTTACTGCCTAGGTAAACTAACCGGGATAACCGGACGACGGGCCGGAACACAGAGCCACCGCGAGACCTCCTAGGTCCATTCTGGTGGTGATCCACAGCTTGCGGAAAGCCTACCAGGGTGAACCACCAAAGGGGGGGGGGCTGCTCTGATGATCCACAGACCAGGACATCCGATGGTCATTCTTATGGTGGGTTGCAACATGCAGAATCATTCCAAGTTGAACCTACCAGAGGGGGACTGTCATGACTGTCCTGATCAGGTCAGGGTACAGGAGACCACCACCCTACAGATTATCTCCCAAACCCCCAACAGAGGAGGAGAGATCTAGGGGTCTGAAGATGTGGGGGTTTTATGACACCTCATGCCCATAATAAACTTAGGCCACAGAGAAATTCCTTTGTCCTAACAATGGAGAACTGGCCTCAGAACATTAAACATGCAATAAAGGGACTTTGGAACAATGGTTTCCGTCAGCCACAATGGTGGTTATGACGAAAAGTGGAATAGTAAAATGTATGTAACTTTTGTATTTGTTTTTAAAGGTTAAGAGATGACGTTATTATGAAAACATTGTACCTTTAAGAGTTTTCCCCGTATGTGCCTGATGTTTATAGATTGTACTCTGTTTGGAAAATATCCAAATCAAAGATGAAATGTGAAGTTAGTGTCTAAAATCGGATTTTTAGCCAAATCTAAGCCTTGCCCCCTTTACTTGGTCCGCCCAGAGAATTGCCCTAAAGGCGGTTACAAGCACTTCTGACCCGAGGGTATAAGACAGGAGAGTGAAGAATTAACATAGGAGACTATTGACCCCAAGCTGCAGCTAAGGTCTAACAAAGTCGACGAACCCCAAAACGAAACACAAGGTTGAAGACAAAGAAATATTTTTCTACACGAGCTACGGACGAGTAGCTGTGTCTAAGCGGGTGAATTCAAGCCGAACCACCCAGCCTCCACTCTCCATTGAATCGTGGTATCGACACCATTCGAGCCGAAGCTGTGAGCTCTGAGCTACAGAGCTGTCTGTCCTCAGAAGACCCCTTTCCGATCAAGGGTGAGGATCAGACCACTTAGCCAAGAAGGACACTGACATCGTGAGGACAACCAGAGAGTTGCGCCGGAGAATTGCGTCATTTAGAAGCCTAAACGACCCACGCGGAGCTTCCCACCTGAGAACTCCAACACGTAATTACATCATTATATTCTGACCCATAAGAGCGGCAGTTCGGGGCAAGGCTAATTTTAAATAAGCATGGCTGACAAATGAACCCAAATGTATATTTCTCTCGTGTACTTCCTTTATTTCTCTCTCTTTAAAATCCCCATTTTGGGTAACAAGCGCCATAGTGTGTTGGCCCGTTGTACTAAGTCCTAATCAATAGCTAGACTGTGTTTTGTGTATGTGCATTTTTATCATCATTTTAGCTTGCTAGTAAATAAATAATCAACTAAGATTGGTGTGGTAAATTCAGTGGTAAAGCCCGGGTCCGTGCAGATTCCCGGATTATACGACGTTCAGATTATGAGACTGTAGAGGAAATTGATTAATTTAGCGACTGTTGTAATCGATATTCTGATATCCTTTGAGTTAATTTGGGAAATAGAAACTCAATCAAAACAATGTTCCCATGGTGCCCCAGGTTAATGAGTTAATAATTGCTTGATTCATTGCATCACGTAATTATAAACCGTTAATCATTCGATGAGCAACAGTCGTCACATTAACTAATACAACGTCACGACACCGTTAACAAGACCCACTGATAGAACAACCTTCTGTGTGTTTTGCTGTTTCTCCAACTTGCCTATCACTCCTGCAATATGTCTAAAGGTTGCTCCCGGAAAACTATCTGTGTATTAGTGTCAGTAAAACCAGAAATGCGCGCAAGGTTGGAATCGCCAATAAAAACCACCGGCTTTTTAATCTCAATACTCCAATCATTTATTTTCCTTTCAGTTCTGGAATGACATGTGGGATAAAAGAGTTTTTCCTTTTTTACAGGTTCCAGTATTGGTTCTGTCCCAGGACCTGTGTCTCTTCCATTTGCCATCGCTACCTTACCCTGATGGTCATCTTGCTGTGAACCTGTAGTAGAATTGGATAAAACCATGTCATCCATCAAAACAGCCACATTATTCAATGGTAGTTTTAGACCACTTCCACTATTCACAGTAATCTCCAACGCCTCTGCTGTTAAGAGTAAATTCGGGGGCTCTCTACCTGGAAGGGTCAAGGCTGGAACTTTAGGCTCTGCCAAATTATTTATTGGTCGCTGAGTTTGGGGATTCGGTATCACCGTGCTCTTCCTGGTTGTTGGGGTAAGTCTGAAGCTAGTCCCGCCATTCTTTGCAGGACCTAATTCCCGAGGGGTGAGACAGGTTTCCCACAAGAGGGGAGATAGTTGGTTAGTAGGTGAGCTCGTCGAGGGAACCACTCTACAAGGAGAAGTAGACCCAACATGAACTTCTACCTGCACCTCCCTTCTCTGTATACCCCCCGCAAGCCCTGTGGTATTGCTGGTGATAAACTGATAAACCATAGCCAGACTATCTACAGGATTACTGAAGGCCTGTTAATTAACCATATTGTCCCTTACCGAAGTGTCACTCTGGCCCCCTGGGATATTCCTGCCTATTCCAGAATCCCTGTGGGCCTGGGCTCCCATTGAAACCCTACCAGTCGGTGACTTGCTGGTCACCGCAGCCGCATACCTGGAATGGGCCTGATGAGAAGTTATCAGTTTAGTAGAGGCCGGTGGGTCAATTGGTTTTTGCAGCATGTTTTTTAAGGTATTTTCTAAAGAAGATGTAAATTTGTGTTTATATCTTGCCTTTGCCCACATCACCGCTCTATCTAGAGCTGCTTGATTGTAAGTTGAGCTATTCTGAATGCATAAGGCAATTACCCCATCATAATGCTCCCTCAAAATATGCATATTATTCTCCATCCACCTACTGGTATTAAGTTTTACCTTTGCCAGGGTCTGTTGGTTAGGCGAGGAGGGTTTAATAAAGGCCGCCAATTTGTTCACCGGTCTTACCATCCCTGCTGGAAAAGAATGATTAACTGCAGAGTTATCTAAAATTTCTGAGTGATGAATTGCTTGTAGAGCCTTGAAATATCCCTTTGTGCAGGTTATATCTTGCAAAGAAGGAACCTTCCTAATTTCTCCAGTAGACTCACCCTGATCATTTAAATTAACTAGAGCCAGGAAACGGTTATGTAGTGGCACTGCCATGGCAAATGTTCAAAACCAGGAACCCTTGCTGGAAATCCCAACTAAAAGAAGGGATCATATAAAGGTTACAATCCCCCCCACAATATATAATTGGAACCAATCAACCCCCCAAAAAAATATATATACATACAAAAAACAAAAAGAAAAATGTATACACAAGACAAAAAGAAAAAATTAGCCCTATTTTAGATAAAAATAAACTCCAATGAATCAAAACCCAATATAAAGAAAGGATAAGAGATCAGCACTCACAACTCATTTTCTCCAACAACAAATCATTGTCCGTTGCCATCTGGTGGTTACCCCAGAAATGGCAATTAAGCCTCATACCAGCCTCAGCCCCTCAAAAAAAGGGGGGGAAGGGGGGGAAAAGGGAAATATGTACAAAAAAGTAATCCGTAGGAAATTCCCACTGTAGGTTAGGTTGTCACTCCATAAAAACACACAAAGGTGAGAAAAAAACTCCCCACTCAAGTAGGAGAAAAACACTCCGTTCAAAAGTGATCACTCCTTTATGGTTCAATTCTGATAGTGGTTCCACTTCAAGTCACTCCAAATTTTCAAATCTTCATGTGTACACACAGTGATTTTGGGAGTACTCACCAACCCAGAAAAATGGACATCTCACACAGAAAAGAGCTCTTCCATACCATCCCCACGAAGCCTCCAAAAGTCCATGTGCTTATCTTTGTTTGTAGGAAAAAATGGAGTCCTTTTAGAATAGTGAGATAGAGTAATCCTCTGATTCACATAGTCAAAGCCTCTTTGTTCAAGGGTAAAAAGATAAAAGGAGTATTGTTTAAAATTAGGAAGAAAAAATTCCTGACGTTTCGCACAATTCGTGCTTCTTCAGAGGAAAACAGACAGAAAATGAGAAGAGGCCAGCCCATATAGTATGAGAACGGGTGAGGGGAGGGGTTAAGCTACTAAGCCTGACCTTCCATTGGTGGACTATTATGTCCATCCCATATCCTCCAACACACCTGTCCTTAATTCTACAAATTGCCCATCGTCTTTTCACCTTCCATGTATAAACCAATCTACATGAAGGAAAAATGTGGTTTTGTTATGACATCGTTCCCCACTACAAGAAGACCTCTTAAATAAATTTTTCCAAATAAATAAATCAAAAGAAAACAGGGCCAAAACACACAAGACAAAAAAAGAAAAATATAAGAAAACAACTTTAATAAAACAAAAATAATTTGCATATTTACAAGGTTCCAATTATAATATAGAAGTGCTCCTGATATGTGAGATTCAAGTTTCTCTGGGTAAAAGTATCTAATTAGGAGCAGGAGAATAGGGCTCTGGCGGGTTAGGGGTTAGGGTTAGGGTTTAGGGGTTAGGGGTTAGGTTTGAAAAAAACAGACGAATCTGATATGCACTGGCACAGGCAAAACTTTAAATAAATGGTAAAACCTTGTATAAAATACTTGGTTAAGAACAGGGGAGGGAGAAAAAAGGGGGGGGGGGGAGGGGGGGGGGAAAATAAAAATTATTTATAAAAAGATTACCCGGAAGATAAAACCTAGGTTCACAACCCAAGAAGCAATCCCTAAGGGATAAAGACCAAAACCCAAGGTCAAGACAACAAACCTGAAATTAGGATGGTCATAAAAATCCAGAGGTTGGAGATCGGCACGCCAGTTCCAAGAGTTAGGGCCAGACGAGGGGATATAAGGGTTAGGGTTAGATGAGGGAATATAAAAGTTAGGGTTAGATAAGAGGGTATAAAGGTTAAGGTTAGATAAGGGGGTATAAGGGTTAAGGTTAGAACTAAGGGGATGTAAGGGTTAAATAAAGAGATATCAAGGGTTGAACTTAGGGTTAAATAAGGGAATGTAAGGGTTTGGGTAGGTAAGGGGGTATAAAGGTTAGGGTTAGATAAGCAAGTATAAAGGTTAGGGTTAGATAAGGGGGTATAAAGGTTAAGGTTAGAACTAAGGGGATGTAAAGGTTAAGTAAAGAGGTATAAAAGGTTGAGGTTAGGGTTATAAGGGAGTATAAGGGTTAGGATTAGATAAGGGGGTATCAAGGTTAGGATTAGGTAAGCAGGTATAAGGGTTAGGGTTAGATAAGGGGATATAAAGGTTAAGGTTAGAACTAAGGGGGTATGAGGATTAGGGTTAGATAAAGGGGTATGAGGGTTAGGGTAAGGGTTAGGTAAGAAAGGTGCAAAGGTTGAGGTGAAAGTGGAAAATTAGGGTTGGGACCTGAGAACCGGGGGTTAGAGTTGAGATCAATCCAAGAATCAGGTTTAGATCTAGGGTCTAGAGGTTAAGGTTAGATAATTAGGATTTTAAAATTAGGGTTGAATATAAGGGTCTAGGATAGGGAATCAGGAGTAGGGTTTCAGCAGTAGGGGAACCACCCGACAAACACACAAATAAAAAGTACATATACAGGACAATAAGTGTTACTACACAAAGGCAAGACCACCATAGACGGATCAACGTCCCACACTGAGTGTAAAAATAAGTGCTATCAAATTAAGATAAGTGCTCAAAAAATATATACGAAAAGAAGTCAAAATAAAACCACGCCACACTAAAGGATACAAAAAATGAATGTACATAACATAAATATCAACATAACTGCTGAAAAAGCATATAAAAAAATATATATATATATATATATATAAATCATAAATAAACAATTAAAAAGAGACATAAGTATAAAAATAAATAAATAAAACAAACATACCCCACTAAATATGCAAGTGATTTCAACTCAAAATAAGTGCTATGGGGGTATATAAAAAGATAAAACCACGCCACACGAAATAAATAATAATAATAACATAAATATAATCCTATAAATAAAATAAGTGCCATAATATTGATCATAAGTGCTTGAACATATATAAAAATAAATAAATAATTAAATTATTTGGTAAACGAACATTTATCTTGGGCGGTTCTCCCACAGCCCCCCACCATCCCATCCCCCAAACCAAACCCCACTCAACCAATCCCACCAGAGATGGCACCTCCCATCAGGTAAATAAGCCAGAATAAGTTTAATATTTTTCATTCAGGCCCTTGGGATCTATTGTTTGGAGGCGCCCAATCCAAATTCTTTCCATCCCCTGTCGTTGTTTCCTAGACCAGCCCCCGTTTGTCTCCAGACCAAAGATACTCAAATTATCACTTGCATGTAGGCTAAAATGTAAATACAACACAGTGCTCTTATTACCTTTAGCCATATTGTATAGGTGTTGTTTTAGTCTAGCCTCTAGTACATTCTTGGTTTCTCCTATATAAATCTTTTGGCACAATTTACACTTAATTACATAAATCAAGTTTACCGTTGACAATTCGATACTCTGTCTTATAGGAGACCCTAAACCCGAGAAGGCATTAGTAATATATTTTGGTCTCTCCAGGTATTTTTCCAATTTGTTAGGTACCTCTTTCGGCCGGAAGGCAGAGTGGACTAATTTATCCCCAAGGTTTTTATTTTTCCTATATGCTGAGATTATTCTACAATTCAACAGCCCATCCACCGCTTGTTGCGCTTCCCGGAAGTTAGACCTCAACGTCCTGCTAAATCCACCCAGACTCCCAGAGTATGTAGCAACAAATGGTATCAGATTATGTGTTTCTGCTGTTTTATTGTAACCCTCTTCCCTTCCAAATAATTTTCCCACCTCTGCTTTTATCTCCCTCAGGAAACGTTTTGAATACCCCCCTGGTCCCAAAGCTCCAAAAAGAATGGTTGTTGCCTCCTCCACATGCTCACCCAATGTACAAATTCTGTTGAACCGGATCAACTGGGATTTAATTATCCCTCTAAAGGTATGTTTTGGATGATAACTTGCCTTATGTAACAAAGCGTGCCTGTCTGTCTCCTTAAAGAAGACTTTAGTGGCCAATGATTTAGTCTGCCCCTCCGAAGGTACAAAGAAAACCTGAGTGTCTAAAAACTCTAGTTTTTCTCTTTGTATATTGTGGGATATTGTAATTGCAGGATGATGTGTATTTAGAGATTCCAAGAAACACTCAAACTCCCTCATAGAATTCACCCAAATCCCAAAGATGTCATCCAAATATTTAAGAGACAAAAAGGGGAGGGTCTTACACTTCACAAACACTGTCTCTTCCCAAAAACACATATATAGGTTGGCAAAGGCTGGAGCAAACTTCTTCCCCATGGCCGTTCCATGGATCTGAAGATAAAACTTATCATTAAAATTAAAATCATTCCTCAATAAACTCAACTCCAGCAAATCTAAGATATCTTTATCCGGGCGCTGAGGGTCAGGAAACCTATCAAAGGCCCGTTTAACTGCCCGCAGTCCCAAAGGGGTATCAATATTTGTGTGTAGTGAGTTGATATCTATTGAGAATAAAAACGCCCCCAATGGTAGTTCAAGACCTTTAAGTTTACCAACAACATCATATGTGTCTTTTACATAGGAAGCATGCTTCTGTGATAGTGGATTGATGAAATAATCCATATATTCAGCAATTCGATATGATTCCGATCCACAGTCACTAACAATTGGGCGTCCACTAGGGATCTGAAATGGCACCGACCACTCTTCCAAAGGTTTATGGATTTTTGGGAGGAGATAGAATTGTCGCGGTCTTGGTACATCTGGGCCCAGAAGATAGGTATATTGCTTTGGAATGATAAACTTTTTTTTCAAGCAATTCCAACAATATCATCTTAATCCTGTTTTTGGTCTCAGATTGAATAGAGTGATCTAATGCGACATAATTTTTAGGATTATTCAGTTGTCTGTTAGCCTCCAATAAGTACTGTACTTTGTCCATGATTACAATCTGTGATCCTTTATCTGCAGGCTTAATAACTATATTCCGGTTTGACCCCAACAATTTAATAGTGTCTGACTCCAATACCGTCATATTCCCTCCCCCCAGTTACCGGCCCAGGTCGGAAGCACCTAAATGCCTCGAGGTCCTTCCTAATCAATGTTTGGATGGATGGAGATATCGATTTTATTCTGGGTTCCCAAACCGAGGGATCTATAAACGGTATAAAAGGAATGTCAGTATCATAATTAAAATGATCCAACAATTTCAGCCTCCTATGATATGTGTGTAGGTCCCTACGAAGCTCCATCCGGTCTAAGATTCCTGGAGTGGGGATAAAAGACAATCCCCGTTCCAATACATTTCTTTCTATCTCTGAAAGCATATATGAGTGCGAGAGATTAGTAATATTTGAATGTGGAGCTGTATTAAAGCACTGTTCTCCCCTTACATGTTTAAATTATCCAACCCAAAATTTAAGATGGTATTTCCTGTTTCAGGTGTCCAATGTACTGGATCCCGTGGCAATGTGTGAAACCTAAGTTTACTGATCTCAGGTAAATAATTACAATGCTCTAGAATCCTTCGATTAAGTTGATCCAAGAGTGACTGTTGCTGTTTTTCCAATCTATCTGAGTAGTTAATAATGGGCACATAGTGTGGCATTAGGAAATGTACTTTCTGCCACTTTCAACAGTTGTTGTAGTTGCTTCCAGGAGGTTAAAGAGGGAGCGTATAGCTTTGAATAAACGACTTGACATTGAGCTGGAAAAAGTTGATACGGTGGAGGGTTATGATGTGGCAGGCTTTATGGAAGCTCAGGCTGCTGTACATAACTTTGAAAAGAGTGCATGTATGGGGGCGAGGGGCAATGGGGGGTGGTGATCAAGGCTGTATTGAGGAGGTTTTAGGTTTTATTGATGCTAAATTATCTGATGCTGAACGAAAAATGTATGACAAAGATGATAGTGAAGGAGATACAGGAGGCTGTCTTGGCCAGTAATAGGGGGAAAAAGTCGGATCAGATGGGCTGAAAAGTGAGTTTTATCATCTGTATTGTTGGACGTGTATGTGTACATGGAACAGGCACAGGTAGTTCCAGAATCACTGGCCACAAGATTGTTAAATATTATAAAACAAATGGAGCAGGGAGAAGCCGGAAAATTTTAGGCCTTTAAGTTTACGGAATACTGATAATATTTTGGCAAGGGTTTTCGCTAACCGTGTTAATAAAGCGATGGGGAGTATCATATCTGAGTCAGATGAACAGTGTTCCTGGGAGGGATATTACTTGTACAATAAGGGATGTTGTTCGACATATGACTGTTGAGGGAGGCATAGTTCTTGGCCTAGATTTGAACAAGAAAACTAACTTGTGAAAGTAGGCATGTGAGGGATGTAATGGAAATGCATGGATGAAGGTAAAATGTGTGTAAGTGTTAAAGGTGCACCTAATCAAAAACAATCAACCAGAACACAAAACAAAATGGTGCTTGTGGAGCGAGAGAGAGAGGCAGGACTGGGCATCAGGACCTTTTATCACCTAGTTGATCCCAAACCCAGGTGCAACTTGTCACCTTAACGACCCAATCAGCTCCACCTGTCCCCAATCTGCAAATATAAACACAGAGGAGGAGGCAGGGAAACCGAGGGGTGTAACACCCCATCCTATGAATATCAGGAACTAACAAAGCCCTGAAAACAAAACCCACAACCACACAAATACGCCAATACAACTGGTCAAAAACCATAACTAATAAAGTTTCAGACAAAAAATACTATACAAACCATAAAAGGTAAGAGGCCCACCGGATGCCCATGGTACCAACCCAACCAAATCACCTGACCCCATTCATCCTCAGCAACCACGGTACCTGGAAGCAATTTAAAACAATTTAAGAGAAAGAAATGGAGACCAAGTGATAGGAGAGCAGAAGCCAGAGCAACAGGAAGGACAAAATAAACCCTGTACAGACCACCAACCAAAAATTAAAACAAACAACGAAGGCGTCCGAAGAGCGACTAAATCGGTGCACGGGAAAGCGCATCAGCCACCACATTATCCACACTTTTTACATGTCGTACATCCAAATGGAACGCCTGCAGGAACAAACACCAGCGCATAATCCTGCGATTTGGGCAAAGCATGGTGTGCAGGAAAGTAAGGGGGTTATGGTCAGTGTAAACCACAATAGGGACCACACATATGCTGCAACGCCCAGATTAAAGCAAGGGCCTCCTTCTCCCCCACTGAATAATTCAAATGATAGCTGTTAAACTTTTGGGAGAAATAACTAACAGGATGTTCAACACCCCCATTTGCTTGAAGCAACACTACACCTGCCCCTAAGTTACTGGCATCCACATATAGGCTGAAGGCAGTTCCAATCATGGGGCAGCCAACACAGGGTCAGAGCTAAGAAGCAGTTCCACATTTTCAAAAGCACTCTGACAGCAGGAAGACCAGATTAAATCATCCCTCTTCTTCAACAGATCAGTCAGAGGTGCTACAACTGTGGAGAAGTTGAAGCAAAACCCCCGATAATACCCAACTATACCTAGGAAGCGTTGCAGCTCCTTCTTGGTGGTGGGTGGTGGAAACAGATTGATAGCGGCCACTTTAGCCCCACCTGGGAGAACACGACCCTGCCCGACCACTCTGCCGAGGTAGGTCACTGTTGCCTGGGCAAACTCACATTTGGCTAAGTTCACAGTGAGACAGGCCTCAGTCAAACGTTCAAACAGAGTCCGTATCTGAACCAGATTGCGCTCCCAAGTGTCACTATAAAACAACCACATCATCTAGATAAACAGCACAGCCTTCAAGGCCAGAGATCACCCTATTCATAAGACGCTGAAACGTAGCAGGAGCGTTGCGTAGGCCTACACTCCTGACTGTATAGGAGAAAAGACCTGAAGGAATAATAAAAGCAGATATTTCACGAGCTCTTGATGACAAAGGCACCTGCCAGTAACCCTCCAGCAAATCAAGCGTGCTGAAAAACCGGGAAGCCAACCTGGTAAACACAATCTTCCATCCGTGGGAGTGGATAACAGTCCGGTTGTGTCACACTAACCTTCCGGTAGTCAGTGCAAA